>NW_026047172.1:423200-496973 GCF_023864275.1 Schistocerca cancellata
AAAGTGAGTGAGTGAGTGAGTGAGTGAGTGAGTGAGTGAATGATGATAAAAATGTGCCAGAATGTTGTTAACGTCCCTAGAAAATGAACGAACGAAGATTGATGAGAAACGCGCGATAATATGATGAATGGAAATAATGAACCATGAACATCTCAACAGACATAATTGAAAACCCGATAAACGTTGTAAGGGCAAGCGCTGGCTGACCTTCGGCCCTGTGTATTCTGAAACGCCCCCCTTTTGAACAACAATGTATACAAAACTGTGCTTAAACTGACACACAATATTTTGAGCGCAACGCAATCTGACTATCAAAGATCCCTGCAAAAGAATGGCCCTGAGTAACATTAAAGTACACCTGTCGGAAATCACTTACCTCACAAAAATCTTCATTACTCGAACTACTGCAATACAGCGAGCACCACTGCTGCCAGCTAAATAAGAGATTCCAAACTACGGAGGGCACTAACTACCGATAGGGATAGTTAGCAAAGTAAAGATGTTTAATAGAGAACAACAAACAATGTATTTACCCTTAATATCATCACAGTCATAATATATGTAATTTGAAACGTCCGCCATCTCTGTCCTCACATGCACCAGTGCTGGCGGCTCACCCCTAACTGCGCAACGCTACGCGCTGTTCACATCCAGCTATAGCAGTTCATGACAACAACAATGCAAACTAGCCACAGACTGCACACAGCACAGGCAGTGATTTTCACGCGGAGCGCTACGTGGCATTACCAATATAAAAATCTAAACAAACAGCGTACGTACAAATTAGAATAAAAAGAGCAAAAGATCGTTACGTCAAAAAAAAAAAAAAAAAAACAAAAAGACAAAAGAGAAAAAACAAACTGCATCTATATGTGCTCTTAACTGTAGATACCTGTACACAGCGTCGTGCAATGAATGCCGGCTCACATTTAATTTTGATTGTTGGAGGAAATGCGTAGGAAATATTATTTAAATGGAAATGAATGGTTGTACTTTAAAAAGTTTGTTTGGAAACAAAGTATTATTGGGGCATTTTGTTGTGAAGAAAATAGTTACAATTGACATACAGTATTAGATTTGCGCAATGCAGCTTCATTACCTTACCTGTAATAACAGTATGCATCGTCCCGAACGGAGACCAGAGTCGCGAGAAGAGCACGCCGCCGCCCGCTCAGTACAACCGTCCACTCGCTAATACTGTCGACTGACTACTACCTCTCCCGACCCGCCACATATAGATGACAACTGTTCCTGCCGACCCGCTACGTGCTACTAGTGTCGTGTGGCGCAGACTAGCGACGATAAGAAACGCTCTGGTCAGAGATTGTGTCGTGCCTCGCCATCGCTGGTAATGAGTACATACGTGTTTCAGCGCGCGTACCGAAGACGCAGTGCGGAGCCAGAGACTGTGTTGTCGAGGCCGTCGACGCAGTGCATGTCGGTCGGTCGAGTGCGTGCGGGAGGGCAGAGAGGCAGCGTCGGCACGGAGATGCACGCACGGGGGCTGCGGCGTGGCGCGTTTGCGGTAGGCGCCTTTGGTGGCAACGGCCGGGACAAGCAGCGGTGTATGGTGTGGTGCGGGCCGGACAGGGGCGGAGGAGGAGGAGGAGGCGGCGCGACGATGGCATTGGGGCGGAAACGGGGACGGGGACGGCGACGGCGGATGTTGAGAGGCGTCACGCGCGGACCGACACAGACGCACAGATAGATAGGTAGGAAGAAGAAGAAGGGGCGGCTGGTGAGTGAGTGCAATTTAGGCGGTAGACACAAGAGGTCGGCACGGCATTTGCGTGATGTGGCGTTGTGACGGGGTGTGCTCGCTTGCCTCGTTTTGTTGATGCGCGCAGGAAGATGTGCAGAGCAGCGGCGGGCGGCTCGGCTCGGTTCGGTTTGGCCCGGCGGGCCGCGCTGTTGTCGCGGACGTGAGCGCCCCCTGGCGGGTGGCCGGAGGCGGCGCGGCGTGTTGGACGTGTGGCTGGCGGCAGTGCACAATTGCGAGTGGGCTGGCGGTGTGGCGGTTGGCGCGTCGGGCGGCCGAGAGAGAGGAGAGGTATGTGTTTGCGGGCGCCTTTGCTGCGCGGGCGTCGTGCAGGGCGGGCGGGCGGGCGCCTGTCGACTGTGTGTGTGTGTGTGTGTGTGTGTGGCGAATTGGCGGCGTTGTGCTCCGGCCGAAGGCGTCTGGAGAGGAGAGTTGGTCGTGATGTCATGTCGCGCCGTGTCATGTTTGCGAAACGGCTGCCGAGAGGTGTGGTGGTAGCGAGCCGGTCGGTGTCGGTGCGATGGGAATGTGCGTTTGGCGGTTTCGGTGTGCTTTTTGCGGCGTGAGAGTGGGGCGGGCGGGCAGGCTTGCTGTTGTTGGTTCCTTGTGTCTTGTGTGTAGCTTGATGGCAACGTGGAAGGGCGCCGGTTTCGAGCCGTGCGTGTGGTTGTCGACGTTGACTGGTTGGGGTGTGCCGTTGCACGTGCATGTTTGGGTCGTTGGTGTGGTTTTGGCTGGCTGGCTGGCTGGCTGGCTGTGTGTGTGTACGACGGGAAGGGGGAGGCGGCGGTGGATAGTGCAGTAGTTGTGTCGTTGGCACGGGCGTCGGTGCGGCTGTGCGTAGTGGCGGAAAGGTGTCGGTTGCGGGAAGCGAGGCCGTCGTTGGCGGTGTCGCGTGCCTTCGTGAATCGAGTGGGGGCGGGGAAAGGAGCAGCGTGCCGCTGCGTCGTGGCCGTTAGCCAGAGGCTGTGCTTTGATAGTTTTGTGGACGGTTCGTGCGAGGCGATTTGTTGCCTGCCCTATGTTTGTTTGTTTGTTGTTTTGGAGACGACGACTGGTTGGTGGCGTGCGCGCGAGCGAAGTGGCGGTGTGCGTTTCCCGTGTCGACTGCCGGCCGGCGACAGGTGCGCCGTCGGTGGGGTGGGTGGCCGGCACAAGTAGGGGCGGCGGCGTCGTTGCGGTGTGTTTGTGTTGTCGGCGACAGCTGTTTGTGCGGTGCGTGTGAATGGTGGTGCAAACGTGTGCTGGCGTTGAGGCTGCGACCGCGGCGTGTTGTTGGTTGATGTTGAACAGCGGCTGTGTGCGGTGGTGGTGTTGCCGCACGTGCATCCGGCCCGGCGCGGAAAGCGCAGTTGCGGCGGCCCTTCGGTGCCAGCCACGTCGCGTGAGCGGCGGGTTGCTCTGGTCGACACGTGGTGCTCTGGTTTGTTGTTTGGTGCCCTTTGGCCGGTGGGTGGTCCGTGTGTCTCGGTATCTGGTCGTGGTCGTGCTGCCCGTTTGTCGGCGTTGTCCTGTGGCTTCGCTTTTGTTTTTGCGGCGTGCCGACGACCCGACGCGACCTTTACACCCAAAGTGTGGCGCCCGAAGGTGAACCAACGTCGTAATCCGACCTGGGCGCTTAAGCTCTAAGCCTAAGCTGAGCGAACCGAACCTGTAGCGTTGCGTAGCGTGAGGTGCGGTGAGGTCAGCCTCAGCGCCAAGTAAGCCAAGCTGTCCGGCCGTGAGGTGGGTGGGTAGGTAGGTGCGGCTGCTGCGGCCACCTGACGCCCGACGTGTGTTTGAATGCTTAACCTAAGTTTGAGGCTTAACCTAACCCAAGTGGCCTTAACCTAACCTAACCTAACCTAACCTCTGACGCCCGACGTGTGTTTGAATGCTTAACCTAAGTTTGACGCTTAACCTAACACCGACCCTTAACCTAACCGAGGTGCCCTAACCTAACCTTAATGTAACGTAACCTAACCTAACCTCTGACGCCTGACGTGTGTTTTGAATGCTTAACCTAACCCAAGTGCCCTTAACCTAACCCACGTCCACCGAACCTAACCGAGACGTGTGAACCTAATGTCTAACTCGTAACGCGTGATGTTGGCTGTCGTGTGTGCTGACGGCAGATTGGGTTGGTCTGTAGTTGCGGATTTCGGGTTTGCCTCGGGCGAGGGGTTGGCTCGTAAGCGGCGAGGGGCGCTCCGGCGGAGCATGTTGCTTTGCAGGCGGCGCCCGTTTTTGCGGCGGGCACAATTGAAATTGTTGGGAAACGAACGAAAGGGCTGTGAATGTTGGCGGGCGAGAGGAGGAGGACGTGGCCCGACGGCTGCGGGCCGATCGGGAAACGGTGGGAGGGCGATGGGGCGGCGGAGGTGCGTTTGCACGGCCGTCATCGCCGCACGCCTCCGCTTGTGTGGCTGTGGCGCCGGCCGCGCTGGCCGGGCTGCCGCGGCGACGGTGCGGGGCTTTTGCCGAAGGTTTGGCCATTGTGGCCGGTCGCCGGCTGGGGCTGTGGGGGCGGCATTTGGGCGTGGGGCGGCGATTCTCGGCGGGCCGACCCAGGCTGTAGCGCGCGGTGGCTGCAGTTTGGCCGTGGTTTGCGGCGCTGCCGTGGCGACTGGTTGGCGACTGTGGTGTGGCTGTGTGTAGCCCCATCCTCGGTGGTTTGAAAGGCGCGGGTGGTTGTGGCGCAGGTGTGGGGCTGCTCCGCACAGGCTGTCGGACGTTGGGCGGTAGCAAGCGCGGGAGGCGCGGCGCGGCGGCGCGCAGAGTGGCGGCCGCTCTCTCGGCCGTCCGCGCCCGCCCGCGACACTGGCTGGGCCTGTGCGTCGAGGCGGCTATTCCTCTGCTGTGCGCTCCGCTCGCTGCGTGTCTCCTCTCGCTCTCGCTGCTCGCTGTGTGTTAACGCGCGTCGTCGAAATGGCAGATCAGGCGGCTACGAACGAGACTGCTGCGGCACCCGCCGCCACCGGCACTACGAAGAAGGCAAAGTCTGCGTCGTCTGCGAAGAAGCCGCGCGCCAAGCCTGCGCACCCGCGCACCTCTGAGATGGTGACGGCCGCCATCAAGAGTCTGAAGGAGCGCGGCGGATCGTCGCTGCAGGCGATCAAGAAGTACATTGCCGCGCACTACAAGCTGGACGCGGAGAAGCTGGCGCCGTTTATCAAGAAGTACCTCAAGTCGGCCGTGGTGGCGGGCGAGCTGGTGCAGACGAAGGGGAAGGGCGCGTCCGGCTCTTTCAAGCTTGCCGGCGCCGGCGGCGGGGCGGCTGAGGGCGGCAAGGCTCGTGCTGGCGGTGCCAAGAAGAAGCGCGCCGCTCCGGCCAGCAAGGAGAAGAAGGGCGCCCGTGCGGCCGGCGCAAAGAAGGCTGGTGGCGTGAAGGCGGCGACTGGTCGGAAGGCGGGCGCCGCCAAGAAGGCGTCTGCGGCGTCGGCCGCTCCCGCCGGTGCGAAGAAGGCGGCTGCTGCCAAGCCGGCCAAGGCCAAGTCGCCGTCGAAGGCGAAGAAGGCCGCCAAGGTTCCGACGAAGAAGCCGAAGGCGCCGCGCCCGAAGAAGGCGACGACGCCGTCTAAGGCGAAGGCTTCGCCCAAGAAGAAGAAGTAGAGAGGAATGGGAAAGGAAGGGTTGGCGGTTGACTCCGTCGTCCGCACCCCCCGTCCCCGTCGTCTAGTGGCGCGCAACAGACGCGCGGCCCAAAACGGCCCTTCTCAGGGCCATCAAAGCACGTCGGGAAGGTTTGATTGTCGTGTTTGTGTTGCGGTGTGGTTGTGTCGTCTGGCGTTTCTGTATGCCCGTGTGTGGATACTGTTTGCGTGCCGTGGTGGTTGGATTGCGGGGGGGGGGTCGGTGGCGGGTGCGGGCGGCGGTAGCGGTTTTGTCGTTGCGGTTGATTGTCGCCGTTTTTTTTTTTTGGTCGCGGCCGGCCGACGGTTGGTTTTGTGTCATGTTGTTTGAATACTTTGGTTGGCCTGCCTGCCGTCTTCTCGGATGTGTCTTGTCTTGTGTGTGTGTTCTTGCAACGGGGGCGGGGGACGTTGAGATGTGGAAAGGGTCGGTGGCGTTGGACGTGCCTGGCTTTTTGTTTCGTTTTCTTTTCGAAACGAAGCGGCGGCCGGCCGTGTGGTTGACGGCGTCGGCCGATGGGTATTGTGCGCTTTGAGCGCCGCGCCGGGGAGGCATGATGTTGATTGTTGCGCGCGCCAGCAAGCTGGCAGGGGAGAGCGGCTGTGGCGGACGGACGGGAAGTGGAAGTGGTGTTTTGTCTTTGGTTCTGTGGTTGTGGGGCGAGAGGCGACCGACAAAGTTTGCTCGCGACGGAGTGATGTTAGTGGCCCTTAAAAGGGCCGTTTTGTTTTGTTGCGTGCGTGGGCGGTGCCCAGCGGCTGGCGCGGTGTTTAGGCGCGCTCGCCGCGGATGCGGCGCGCGAGCTGGATGTCCTTGGGCATGATGGTGACGCGCTTGGCGTGGATTGCGCACAGGTTGGTGTCTTCGAAGAGGCCGACGAGGTAGGCCTCGCTGGCCTCCTGCAGGGCCATGACCGCGGAGCTCTGGAAGCGCAGGTCGGTCTTGAAGTCCTGGGCGATCTCGCGCACTAGGCGCTGGAATGGCAGCTTGCGGATGAGCAGCTCTGTGCTCTTCTGGTAGCGCCTGATTTCTCGCAGGGCGACGGTGCCCGGCCTGTAGCGGTGGGGCTTCTTGACGCCGCCGGTGGCGGGCGCGCTCTTCCTCGCCGCCTTGGTGGCGAGCTGTTTGCGCGGCGCCTTTCCGCCGGTGGACTTGCGGGCCGTTTGCTTTGTGCGGGCCATAGCGGTAGCGGTTAGCGGAGCGGCGTGGAGGCGAGCGAGGTGCTGCGTCGGGTGCTGCCTTGACGACACGGGCGCGCGCCAGCCACCGTGGTGCGCTTATATGCCCTCGGTTGCGCGTGGTGGGGGGAGGGCGGGCCAGAGTCTATATAGGGGGGCTGGCGCGTGCGCCGGGCGCAGACCGTAGCCGACTCGCTAGCGCCGGGTGAGGAGCCAGCCGCTGCAGCAGACGCTTTGCTTGCCTTGAGCTTTTTGAGGATTTAGAAGAGATGACTGGCCGCGGCAAGGGAGGAAAGGGGCTCGGCAAGGGTGGCGCCAAGCGGCACCGCAAGGTGTTGCGCGACAACATCCAGGGCATCACGAAGCCCGCGATCCGCCGCCTGGCTCGCAGGGGCGGCGTGAAGCGCATCTCTGGTCTGATCTACGAGGAGACCCGCGGAGTGCTGAAGGTGTTCCTGGAGAACGTGATCCGCGACGCGGTGACGTACACTGAGCACGCCAAGCGCAAGACTGTGACGGCCATGGACGTGGTGTACGCCCTGAAGAGGCAGGGGCGCACCCTGTACGGTTTCGGCGGTTAGGCGCGTCGCAGCCGGTGTGCTGTGCCGCGTTGGCCTTCCCGCGGCCGTGGGAGAGACGAAAACGGCCCTTTTCAGGGCCACCACACTGTTCGGAAATTGAAAAGTGCGAAAGAGTCTGTGTTGTTGCTGCGTGTGTTGCCTGCCTGCCTTGTTTCTTTCATTCTTCATTTCGTTTGCGTTTGACTGACGTGACGTGACTGGGAGAAAGGAAAGGAAGCGGGTCTTGTGGCTGTGTGTGTGTGTGTGTGTGTGTGTGTGTGTGTGTGTGTGTGTGTGCGTGCGCGCGCGCGCGAGAGAGGGCGTTGTGTGTTTGTTTTGTTTATCGATCGATGGAGACGCCGGGCTGTGTGTTGTTGTTGTTGTTGTTGTTGTTGTTGTGCGAGAGGCGGTGAATATTTGCGTGGTTTTGGCTGTGTGTTTGCGGCGGCGTTGGAGTTGCCGAGGCAAGGCGTGCCCATAGGCGGCCGGATCAGCTGTTTCGTTTGTATGGGGCGCGCGGGAGTGGAGGGCGGTGTGTCGACACGCTCGTTTAACAGTTGGTGATTATTGCTGTCGTTGTCGTTTGGAAGGCGACTGTGCGTGCGTGGAGGTGCTTGAGGCAAACGAAAAACAAAAGAGAAACGTGTGTGTGGCCACACGGGCTGTGGACGACAAGATGGCGGCGGCTCTTCTTGTTGTTCTTCTCTCTTTCCTTTAGTCCTCTACCGTTAGAGGGGGAGTTGGTGGAGGTTATTGTCGCCTGTGGACATTTGCTCCTCTTTTCTGTGTGTTGTTCTTATCTTTGGTAGTGTGCTTTTTCGGACGTTGCTGTTTGTTGAGAGTGATTATGTGTTCTGTTTGTGCTACTGCTGGAGTAGCGACTCGGGTCTTGCACATCTGTCCCTGTGGTGTTCATATTGCCCAAGGGTCAAGACGTAATAGTCATTTTCTGAATTCCGCGCGGTGGCGTAGAACGCTTCTGCCAGGGCGCGGAATCGTGTTGTGGGTGGTTGTAGGCAGGTCTGCCGCGGGGACGTGTAAGGCCCGTCGTAGAGCGCTCTGCTTTGGACCCTTCTGTAGGCGATGCATCGTCGACCTGGCTGCATAGCCCCTATAGAGGGCGCGCATATTTCCAGTATCGCTACCCCTGTTGCGGGGTCGAGGGAACAGGGGGTACAGGATCTGCATCCTGGCGTGAGCGTTTGTGCCAAGTTGCCCTATGTGACACTTCGATGTCAGGCGTGACACCGAGGTACCTCGCAGAATATCTGCCCCTGCAATCGTAGCAGTTGGTATGGTCTTCTTGCCGGCGGCGGCTGTGGAAGTGAAGTTAAGTTAAGTAAAGTAAAGTAAAGCAAAGCGCGGCGAGGACGACTGAAATTTTGCTTTGGACGTAGGTTTGTGTGGTGGCCCTGAAAAGGGCCGATTGTTGTGAGCCGAGCCGGGCCGGCAAAGCGCGTTGCGTGCAGGGGAGCACGCAGCGCTGCTGGGCGGCGGGTCCGCGTGCCGATTGCCTGGCCTCTCTGTTTAGGCCTTCTTCTCGGTCTTCTTTGGCAGCAGGACGGCCTGGATGTTGGGCAGGACACCACCCTGTGCGATGGTGACGCCCGACAGGAGCTTGTTGAGCTCCTCGTCGTTGCGGATGGCAAGCTGCAGGTGGCGCGGGATGATGCGCGTCTTCTTGTTGTCGCGGGCCGCGTTTCCGGCCAGCTCGAGCACCTCAGCCGCGAGGTACTCCATGACGGCGGCGAGGTAGACGGGCGCCCCGGCGCCGACGCGCTCGGCGTAGTTTCCCTTGCGCAGGAGGCGGTGGATTCTGCCGACCGGGAACTGGAGCCCGGCCCTGCTTGAGCGGGACTTTGACTTGCCCTTGACTTTGCCTCCTTTCCGCGTCCGGACATGGCGATGCGCTGTGGTGTAAAAAAACGAGACGAGACGAAGGACGGTGCGAGCCGCAGCGAGTCGAGCAGCGGAGTGGCGGCGCCGCCAGGGGTGGGGGTCCTTTATGCTCTCGGGTGCGGCGGCCGGTTGCGCTCGCGGCCCATTGGTCGGCGGCCGCAACGGGGCGAGCTGGTAAAGGTGCGGCGGCGGGGCGCGCTGGGTGCCACTGTGTGGGGAGACGCTGACTAGAGCGGAGCGCTTGCTGCTGGTGTTGCTGCCGTACGTTCTTGTTTGTTTGCGATGCCGCCCAAGACTAGCGGGAAGGCCGCCAAGAAGGCTGGCAAGGCGCAGAAGAACATTTCGAAGGGCGACAAGAAGAAGAAGCGCAAGAGGAAGGAGAGCTATGCCATCTACATCTACAAGGTGCTGAAGCAGGTGCACCCTGACACGGGCATCTCGTCGAAGGCGATGAGCATCATGAACAGCTTCGTGAACGACATTTTCGAGCGCATCGCGGCCGAGGCGTCTCGCCTGGCGCACTACAACAAGCGCTCGACCATCACGTCCCGCGAGATCCAGACCGCTGTGCGGCTGTTGCTGCCTGGCGAGCTGGCCAAGCACGCCGTGAGCGAGGGCACGAAGGCGGTGACCAAGTACACGAGCTCCAAGTAAGGAGGTGGCTCTGGAATGGAAGGAGATCCTCCGTTGCGAGAGCGGCAAAACGGCCCTTTTCAGGGCCACCAAATGGCCTTTGCGGGAAGGGCGGAATTGTTGTTGTTGTTGTTTTTGTTTTGTTTTGTGTGTGAGTGGGTGGACGGTGGCAATAGCTACCGCTTTGGTTGCGACGCGACGGGGTGGGGTGGCCGATGCGATGAATAATTTGATTGTTTATGGGGCGCGTCGCGTGTCGCGTGTTGCGGGGTGCGGCCACGGTGTGACGTGGAATGGAGGCACGTGCGCACAAGTCGTTGTCTGCGAGGGGGGGGGGGGAAGTGCGATCGGTGATGTGCCCTTTGGATGGAGGTGCCGGTTAGTTACGTGACGGGTGGAAACGACACGCGATTGTTGGGAATGTCAGTGTGTAACGACGGCCGTTTGCGGGTCGGTTTGCACGCCATATATGGCGAGGGTGAAATGTGTCTGTAAATGCAGCGTGGAGGCGTGTGAGTGACGTTTAAATGTGAACGCGCATTGAGACACACCACTGTGTATTGCATTGTACGGGCGACACGCACGATGATATGTACCTTTCCCCCGACTCTGATTTCGATAGTCGTGTCTGACCGACTGTGTCTGCTTGTGTGCGTACGACGCACGCACACCGACGTCGTCATTGAAGATGCATGCTCGCGTGTCCAGTGCAGTACAGTAGAGTAAGCGCGACGCTAGAAGACGACGGTCGCTTTGGCGAATGTGCGTACACGTGTTTGTGTGTATGTCGGTGATGTGGTCCGATCCGTCGCCTCTGGGAAACTGTCGATCGGCGCGGTACACCGGACGTCTTGAACACCCGTCATACCGTCATACCGTCATACCGTTGGTACACCGTCGCGCTGAGAACGGTTACCGAAAGGTGAACGAACCTCTGATCGGTCGAATGTCTGGGCAGAACGTGAGGAGAGAATGGTGGAGGAAAGGACAGAGGGGAAAAAACAAATATATATATAGAGAGAGAGAGAGAGAGAGAGAGAGAGAGAGAACGGAAAAAAAACCAAACAAAACGGAGAAACGCAGTGTAGAGCAACGGAACGTTCCCGTGTCGGAGGTGTATTGTAGCCGCACTGAAATGCGCGTAACGGCGCGGCGGCAAGTGTCTGCCGTGGTGAACGTTACCTTTGACGGCTGAATTGTGCGTTGCGTTGCTTTGCTTTCCCGGATGTGTATGTAACGTAACGTTCGTTGAGATGGTTCTGAGGAAGAATGTACGACAGTGCCCGTGCCGTCTATGTTCGTGTGCAAAGCCATTGTGTGTGTGTGTGTGTGTGTGTGTGTTGTTTTGAGAATTGCGTCCGGGAATGGCGGTGGGCGTGCCCTGCATGTGGCCCGGAAGGCTGTTCGTTTCGCGGTAGTGTGTGGACAGGGGAGGGGCACGCGTAACGCTGCTGGCATGGCATGGCATGGCATTCGGGAGATGGGAGGGGGCAAACGAAGAAAACAAGACGCGGAGGCTATAAAGACGGGGAGGGGCGCGGTGTGGGTGGCTTGCGCTGCGCTCGGCTGGCGCGTGCGGCGTTGTTTTTGTGCAAAAGAAGAGAAAACGAATGGGTTGCCGGGAGGGGGCCGTTGTGGTGTAGCCGCAGACGCGGCTGTCAGTGAACGTGGTGAGACCGAGGGATGCGGGAGGGGCGGGGGCGGGGAAGACGCTAGAAGAAGGAGAAAAACGCTGCTGCAACCAACATAAAATGAGGCCCTTTGTAACCTGCCAGCAACAAAACAACAACAAAAAAAAAAAAAGGCGTCTATCAACATTGAATGTAAATGGAAATGGACCCAAGTGTAACCTCCCCGCACAAATAGTCGTAAGTAAGTGAGTGAGTGAGTGAGTGAGTGAGTGAGTGAGTGAATGATGATAAAAATGTGCCAGAATGTTGTTAACGTCCCTAGAAAATGAACGAACGAAGATTGATGAGAAACGCGCGATAATATGATGAATGGAAATAATGAACCATGAACATCTCAACAGACATAATTGAAAACCCGATAAACGTTGTAAGGGCAGCGCTGGCTGACCTTCGGCCCTGTGTATTCTGAAACGCCCCCCTTTGAACAACAATGTATACAAAACTGTGCTTAAACTGACACACAATATTTTGAGCGCAACGCAATCTGACTATCAAAGATCCCTGCAAAAGAATGGCCCTGAGTAACATTAAAGTACACCTGTCGGAAATCACTTACCTCACAAAAATCTTCATTACTCGAACTACTGCAATACAGCGAGCACCACTGCTGCCAGCTAAATAAGAGATTCCAAACTACGGAGGGCACTAACTACCGATAGGGATAGTTAGCAAAGTAAAGATGTTTAATAGAGAACAACAAACAATGTATTTACCCTTAATATCATCACCAGTCATAATATATGTAATTTGAAACGTCCGCCATCTCTGTCCTCACATGCACCAGTGCTGGCGGCTCACCCCTAACTGCGCAACGCTACGCGCTGTTCACATCCAGCTATAGCAGTTCATGACAACAACAATGCAAACTAGCCACAGACTGCACACAGCACAGGCAGTGATTTTCACGCGGAGCGCTACGTGGCATTACCAATATAAAAATCTAAACAAACAGCGTACGTACAAATTAGAATAAAAAGAGCAAAAGATCGTTACGTCAAAAAAAAAAAAAAAAAAAACAAAAAAGACAAAAGAGAAAAAACAAACTGCATCTATATGTGCTCTTAACTGTAGATACCTGTACACAGCGTCGTGCAATGAATGCCGGCTCACATTTAATTTTGATTGTTGGAGGAAATGCGTAGGAAATATTATTTAAATGGAAATGAATGGTTGTACTTTAAAAAAGTTTGTTTGGAAACAAAGTATTATTGGGGCATTTTGTTGTGAAGAAAATAGTTACAATTGACATACAGTATTAGATTTGCGCAATGCAGCTTCATTACCTTACCTGTAATAACAGTATGCATCGTCCCGAACGGAGACCAGAGTCGCGAGAAGAGCACGCCGCCGCCCGCTCAGTACAACCGTCCACTCGCTAATACTGTCGACTGACTACTACCTCTCCCGACCCGCCACATATAGATGACAACTGTTCCTGCCGACCCGCTACGTGCTACTAGTGTCGTGTGGCGCAGACTAGCGACGATAAGAAACGCTCTGGTCAGAGATTGTGTCGTGCCTCGCCATCGCTGGTAATGAGTACATACGTGTTTCAGCGCGCGTACCGGAAGACGCAGTGCGGAGCCAGAGACTGTGTTGTCGAGGCCGTCGACGCAGTGCATGTCGGTCGGTCGAGTGCGTGCGGGAGGGCAGAGAGGCAGCGTCGGCACGGAGATGCACGCACGGGGGCTGCGGCGTGGCGCGTTTGCGGTAGGCGCCTTTGGTGGCAACGGCCGGGACAAGCAGCGGTGTATGGTGTGGTGCGGGCCGGACAGGGGCGGAGGAGGAGGAGGAGGCGGCGCGACGATGGCATTGGGGCGGAAACGGGGACGGGGACGGCGACGGCGGATGTTGAGAGGCGTCACGCGCGGACCGACACAGACGCACAGATAGATAGGTAGGAAGAAGAAGAAGGGGCGGCTGGTGAGTGAGTGCAATTTAGGCGGTAGACACAAGAGGTCGGCACGGCATTTGCGTGATGTGGCGTTGTGACGGGGTGTGCTCGCTTGCCTCGTTTTGTTGATGCGCGCAGGAAGATGTGCAGAGCAGCGGCGGGCGGCTCGGCTCGGTTCGGTTTGGCCCGGCGGGCCGCGCTGTTGTCGCGGACGTGAGCGCCCCCTGGCGGGTGGCCGGAGGCGGCGCGGCGTGTTGGACGTGTGGCTGGCGGCAGTGCACAATTGCGAGTGGCTGGCGGTGTGGCGGTTGGCGCGTCGGGCGGCCGAGAGAGAGGAGAGGTATGTGTTTGCGGGCGCCTTTGCTGCGCGGCGTCGTGCAGGGCGGGCGGGCGGGCGCCTGTCGACTGTGTGTGTGTGTGTGTGTGTGTGTGTGGCGAATTGGCGGCGTTGTGCTCCGGCCGAAGGCGTCTGGAGAGGAGAGTTGGTCGTGATGTCATGTCGCGCCGTGTCATGTTTGCGAAACGGCTGCCGAGAGGTGTGGTGGTAGCGAGCCGGTCGGTGTCGGTGCGATGGGAATGTGCGTTTGGCGGTTTCGGTGTGCTTTTTGCGGCGTGAGAGTGGGGCGGGCGGGCAGGCTTGCTGTTGTTGGTTCCTTGTGTCTTGTGTGTAGCTTGATGGCAACGTGGAAGGGCGCCGGTTTCGAGCCGTGCGTGTGGTTGTCGACGTTGACTGGTTGGGGTGTGCCGTTGCACGTGCATGTTTGGGTCGTTGGTGTGGTTTTGGCTGGCTGGCTGGCTGGCTGGCTGTGTGTGTGTACGACGGGAAGGGGGAGGCGGCGGTGGATAGTGCAGTAGTTGTGTCGTTGGCACGGGCGTCGGGTGCGGCTGTGCGTAGTGGCGGAAAGGTGTCGGTTGCGGGAAGCGAGGCCGTCGTTGGCGGTGTCGCGTGCCTTCGTGAATCGAGTGGGGGCGGGGAAAGGAGCAGCGTGCCGCTGCGTCGTGGCCGTTAGCCAGAGGCTGTGCTTTGATAGTTTTGTGGACGGTTCGTGCGAGGCGATTTGTTGCCTGCCCTATGTTTGTTTGTTTGTTGTTTTGGAGACGACGACTGGTTGGTGGCGTGCGCGCGAGCGAAGTGGCGGTGTGCGTTTCCCGTGTCGACTGCCGGCCGGCGACAGGTGCGCCGTCGGTGGGGTGGGTGGCCGGCACAAGTAGGGGCGGCGGCGTCGTTGCGGTGTGTTTGTGTTGTCGGCGACAGCTGTTTGTGCGGTGCGTGTGAATGGTGGTGCAAACGTGTGCTGGCGTTGAGGCTGCGACCGCGGCGTGTTGTTGGTTGATGTTGAACAGCGGCTGTGTGCGGTGGTGGTGTTGCCGCACGTGCATCCGGCCCGGCGCGGAAAGCGCAGTTGCGGCGGCCCTTCGGTGCCAGCCACGTCGCGTGAGCGGCGGGTTGCTCTGGTCGACACGTGGTGCTCTGGTTTGTTGTTTGGTGCCCTTTGGCCGGTGGGTGGTCCGTGTGTCTCGGTATCTGGTCGTGGTCGTGCTGCCCGTTTGTCGGCGTTGTCCTGTGGCTTCGCTTTTGTTTTTGCGGCGTGCCGACGACCCGACGCGACCTTTACACCCAAAGTGTGGCGCCCGAAGGTGAACCAACGTCGTAATCCGACCTGGGCGCTTAAGCTCTAAGCCTAAGCTGAGCGAACCGAACCTGTAGCGTTGCGTAGCGTGAGGTGCGGTGAGGTCAGCCTCAGCGCCAAGTAAGCCAAGCTGTCCGGCCGTGAGGTGGGTGGGTAGGTAGGTGCGGCTGCTGCGGCCACCTGACGCCCGACGTGTGTTTGAATGCTTAACCTAAGTTTGAGGCTTAACCTAACCCAAGTGGCCTTAACCTAACCTAACCTAACCTAACCTCTGACGCCCGACGTGTGTTTGAATGCTTAACCTAAGTTTGACGCTTAACCTAACACCGACCCTTAACCTAACCGAGGTGCCCCTAACCTAACCTTAATGTAACGTAACCTAACCTAACCTCTGACGCCTGACGTGTGTTTTGAATGCTTAACCTAACCCAAGTGCCCTTAACCTAACCCACGTCCACCGAACCTAACCGAGACGTGTGAACCTAATGTCTAACTCGTAACGCGTGATGTTGGCTGTCGTGTGTGCTGACGGCAGATTGGGTTGGTCTGTAGTTGCGGATTTCGGGTTTGCCTCGGGCGAGGGGTTGGCTCGTAAGCGGCGAGGGGCGCTCCGGCGGAGCATGTTGCTTTGCAGGCGGCGCCCGTTTTTGCGGCGGGCACAATTGAAATTGTTGGGAAACGAACGAAAGGGCTGTGAATGTTGGCGGGCGAGAGGAGGAGGACGTGGCCCGACGGCTGCGGGCCGATCGGGAAACGGTGGGAGGGCGATGGGGCGGCGGAGGTGCGTTTGCACGGCCGTCATCGCCGCACGCCTCCGCTTGTGTGGCTGTGGCGCCGGCCGCGCTGGCCGGGCTGCCGCGGCGACGGTGCGGGGCTTTTGCCGAAGGTTTGGCCATTGTGGCCGGTCGCCGGCTGGGGCTGTGGGGGCGGCATTTGGGCGTGGGCGGCGATTCTCGGCGGGCCGACCCAGGCTGTAGCGCGCGGTGGCTGCAGTTTGGCCGTGGTTTGCGGCGCTGCCGTGGCGACTGGTTGGCGACTGTGGTGTGGCTGTGTGTAGCCCCATCCTCGGTGGTTTGAAAGGCGCGGGTGGTTGTGGCGCAGGTGTGGGGCTGCTCCGCACAGGCTGTCGGACGTTGGGCGGTAGCAAGCGCGGGAGGCGCGGCGCGGCGGCGCGCAGAGTGGCGGCCGCTCTCTCGGCCGTCCGCGCCCGCCCGCGACACTGGCTGGGCCTGTGCGTCGAGGCGGCTATTCCTCTGCTGTGCGCTCCGCTCGCTGCGTGTCTCCTCTCGCTCTCGCTGCTCGCTGTGTGTTAACGCGCGTCGTCGAAATGGCAGATCAGGCGGCTACGAACGAGACTGCTGCGGCACCCGCCGCCACCGGCACTACGAAGAAGGCAAAGTCTGCGTCGTCTGCGAAGAAGCCGCGCGCCAAGCCTGCGCACCCGCGCACCTCTGAGATGGTGACGGCCGCCATCAAGAGTCTGAAGGAGCGCGGCGGATCGTCGCTGCAGGCGATCAAGAAGTACATTGCCGCGCACTACAAGCTGGACGCGGAGAAGCTGGCGCCGTTTATCAAGAAGTACCTCAAGTCGGCCGTGGTGGCGGGCGAGCTGGTGCAGACGAAGGGGAAGGGCGCGTCCGGCTCTTTCAAGCTTGCCGGCGCCGGCGGCGGGGCGGCTGAGGGCGGCAAGGCTCGTGCTGGCGGTGCCAAGAAGAAGCGCGCCGCTCCGGCCAGCAAGGAGAAGAAGGGCGCCCGTGCGGCCGGCGCAAAGAAGGCTGGTGGCGTGAAGGCGGCGACTGGTCGGAAGGCGGGCGCCGCCAAGAAGGCGTCTGCGGCGTCGGCCGCTCCCGCCGGTGCGAAGAAGGCGGCTGCTGCCAAGCCGGCCAAGGCCAAGTCGCCGTCGAAGGCGAAGAAGGCCGCCAAGGTTCCGACGAAGAAGCCGAAGGCGCCGCGCCCGAAGAAGGCGACGACGCCGTCTAAGGCGAAGGCTTCGCCCAAGAAGAAGAAGTAGAGAGGAATGGGAAAGGAAGGGTTGGCGGTTGACTCCGTCGTCCGCACCCCCCGTCCCCGTCGTCTAGTGGCGCGCAACAGACGCGCGGCCCAAAACGGCCCTTCTCAGGGCCATCAAAGCACGTCGGGAAGGTTTTGATTGTCGTGTTTGTGTTGCGGTGTGGTTGTGTCGTCTGGCGTTTCTGTATGCCCGTGTGTGGATACTGTTTGCGTGCCGTGGTGGTTGGATTGCGGGGGGGGGGTCGGTGGCGGGTGCGGGCGGCGGTAGCGGTTTTGTCGTTGCGGTTGATTGTCGCCGTTTTTTTTTTTTGGTCGCGGCCGGCCGACGGTTGGTTTTGTGTCATGTTGTTTGAATACTTTGGTTGGCCTGCCTGCCGTCTTCTCGGATGTGTCTTGTCTTGTGTGTGTGTTCTTGCAACGGGGGCGGGGGACGTTGAGATGTGGAAAGGGTCGGTGGCGTTGGACGTGCCTGGCTTTTTGTTTCGTTTTCTTTTCGAAACGAAGCGGCGGCCGGCCGTGTGGTTGACGGCGTCGGCCGATGGGTATTGTGCGCTTTGAGCGCCGCGCCGGGGAGGCATGATGTTGATTGTTGCGCGCGCCAGCAAGCTGGCAGGGGAGAGCGGCTGTGGCGGACGGACGGGAAGTGGAAGTGGTGTTTTGTCTTTGGTTCTGTGGTTGTGGGGCGAGAGGCGACCGACAAAGTTTGCTCGCGACGGAGTGATGTTAGTGGCCCTTAAAAGGGCCGTTTTGTTTGTTGCGTGCGTGGGCGGTGCCCAGCGGCTGGCGCGGTGTTTAGGCGCGCTCGCCGCGGATGCGGCGCGCGAGCTGGATGTCCTTGGGCATGATGGTGACGCGCTTGGCGTGGATTGCGCACAGGTTGGTGTCTTCGAAGAGGCCGACGAGGTAGGCCTCGCTGGCCTCCTGCAGGGCCATGACCGCGGAGCTCTGGAAGCGCAGGTCGGTCTTGAAGTCCTGGGCGATCTCGCGCACTAGGCGCTGGAATGGCAGCTTGCGGATGAGCAGCTCTGTGCTCTTCTGGTAGCGCCTGATTTCTCGCAGGGCGACGGTGCCCGGCCTGTAGCGGTGGGGCTTCTTGACGCCGCCGGTGGCGGGCGCGCTCTTCCTCGCCGCCTTGGTGGCGAGCTGTTTGCGCGGCGCCTTTCCGCCGGTGGACTTGCGGGCCGTTTGCTTTGTGCGGGCCATAGCGGTAGCGGTTAGCGGAGCGGCGTGGAGGCGAGCGAGGTGCTGCGTCGGGTGCTGCCTTGACGACACGGGCGCGCGCCAGCCACCGTGGTGCGCTTATATGCCCTCGGTTGCGCGTGGTGGGGGGAGGGCGGGCCAGAGTCTATATAGGGGGGCTGGCGCGTGCGCCGGGCGCAGACCGTAGCCGACTCGCTAGCGCCGGGTGAGGAGCCAGCCGCTGCAGCAGACGCTTTGCTTGCCTTGAGCTTTTTGAGGATTTAGAAGAGATGACTGGCCGCGGCAAGGGAGGAAAGGGGCTCGGCAAGGGTGGCGCCAAGCGGCACCGCAAGGTGTTGCGCGACAACATCCAGGGCATCACGAAGCCCGCGATCCGCCGCCTGGCTCGCAGGGGCGGCGTGAAGCGCATCTCTGGTCTGATCTACGAGGAGACCCGCGGAGTGCTGAAGGTGTTCCTGGAGAACGTGATCCGCGACGCGGTGACGTACACTGAGCACGCCAAGCGCAAGACTGTGACGGCCATGGACGTGGTGTACGCCCTGAAGAGGCAGGGGCGCACCCTGTACGGTTTCGGCGGTTAGGCGCGTCGCAGCCGGTGTGCTGTGCCGCGTTGGCCTTCCCGCGGCCGTGGGAGAGACGAAAACGGCCCTTTTCAGGGCCACCACACTGTTCGGAAATTGAAAAGTGCGAAAGAGTCTGTGTTGTTGCTGCGTGTGTTGCCTGCCTGCCTTGTTTCTTTCATTCTTCATTTCGTTTGCGTTTGACTGACGTGACGTGACTGGGAGAAAGGAAAGGAAGCGGGTCTTGTGGCTGTGTGTGTGTGTGTGTGTGTGTGTGTGTGTGTGTGTGTGTGTGTGCGTGCGCGCGCGCGCGAGAGAGAGGGCGTTGTGTGTTTGTTTTGTTTATCGATCGATGGAGACGCCGGGCTGTGTGTTGTTGTTGTTGTTGTTGTTGTTGTTGTGCGAGAGGCGGTGAATATTTGCGTGGTTTTGGCTGTGTGTTTGCGGCGGCGTTGGAGTTGCCGAGGCAAGGCGTGCCCATAGGCGGCCGGATCAGCTGTTTCGTTTGTATGGGGCGCGCGGGAGTGGAGGGCGGTGTGTCGACACGCTCGTTTAACAGTTGGTGATTATTGCTGTCGTTGTCGTTTGGAAGGCGACTGTGCGTGCGTGGAGGTGCTTGAGGCAAACGAAAAACAAAAGAGAAACGTGTGTGTGGCCACACGGGCTGTGGACGACAAGATGGCGGCGGCTCTTCTTGTTGTTCTTCTCTCTTTCCTTTAGTCCTCTACCGTTAGAGGGGGAGTTGGTGGAGGTTATTGTCGCCTGTGGACATTTGCTCCTCTTTTCTGTGTGTTGTTCTTATCTTTGGTAGTGTGCTTTTTCGGACGTTGCTGTTTGTTGAGAGTGATTATGTGTTCTGTTTGTGCTACTGCTGGAGTAGCGACTCGGGTCTTGCACATCTGTCCCTGTGGTGTTCATATTGCCCAAGGGTCAAGACGTAATAGTCATTTTCTGAATTCCGCGCGGTGGCGTAGAACGCTTGTGCCAGGGCGCGGAATCGTGTTGTGGGTGGTTGTAGGCAGGTCTGCCGCGGGGACGTGTAAGGCCCGTCGTAGAGCGCTCTGCTTTGGACCCTTCTGTAGGCGATGCATCGTCGACCTGGCTGCATAGCCCCTATAGAGGGCGCGCATATTTCCAGTATCGCTACCCCTGTTGCGGGGTCGAGGGAACAGGGGTACAGGATCTGCATCCTGGCGTGAGCGTTTGTGCCAAGTTGCCCTATGTGACACTTCGATGTCAGGCGTGACACCGAGGTACCTCGCAGAATATCTGCCCCTGCAATCGTAGCAGTTGGTATGGTCTTCTTGCCGGCGGCGGCTGTGGAAGTGAAGTTAAGTTAAAGTAAAGTAAAGTAAAGCAAAGCGCGGCGAGGACGACTGAAATTTTGCTTTGGACGTAGGTTTGTGTGGTGGCCCTGAAAAGGGCCGATTGTTGTGAGCCGAGCCGGGCCGGCAAAGCGCGTTGCGTGCAGGGGAGCACGCAGCGCTGCTGGGCGGCGGGTCCGCGTGCCGATTGCCTGGCCTCTCTGTTTAGGCCTTCTTCTCGGTCTTCTTTGGCAGCAGGACGGCCTGGATGTTGGGCAGGACACCACCCTGTGCGATGGTGACGCCCGACAGGAGCTTGTTGAGCTCCTCGTCGTTGCGGATGGCAAGCTGCAGGTGGCGCGGGATGATGCGCGTCTTCTTGTTGTCGCGGGCCGCGTTTCCGGCCAGCTCGAGCACCTCAGCCGCGAGGTACTCCATGACGGCGGCGAGGTAGACGGGCGCCCCGGCGCCGACGCGCTCGGCGTAGTTTCCCTTGCGCAGGAGGCGGTGGATTCTGCCGACCGGGAACTGGAGCCCGGCCCTGCTTGAGCGGGACTTTGACTTGCCCTTGACTTTGCCTCCCTTTCCGCGTCCGGACATGGCGATGCGCTGTGGTGTAAAAAAACGAGACGAGACGAAGGACGGTGCGAGCCGCAGCGAGTCGAGCAGCGGAGTGGCGGCGCCGCCAGGGGTGGGGGTCCTTTATGCTCTCGGGTGCGGCGGCCGGTTGCGCTCGCGGCCCATTGGTCGGCGGCCGCAACGGGGCGAGCTGGTAAAGGTGCGGCGGCGGGGCGCGCTGGGTGCCACTGTGTGGGGAGACGCTGACTAGAGCGGAGCGCTTGCTGCTGGTGTTGCTGCCGTACGTTCTTGTTTGTTTGCGATGCCGCCCAAGACTAGCGGGAAGGCCGCCAAGAAGGCTGGCAAGGCGCAGAAGAACATTTCGAAGGGCGACAAGAAGAAGAAGCGCAAGAGGAAGGAGAGCTATGCCATCTACATCTACAAGGTGCTGAAGCAGGTGCACCCTGACACGGGCATCTCGTCGAAGGCGATGAGCATCATGAACAGCTTCGTGAACGACATTTTCGAGCGCATCGCGGCCGAGGCGTCTCGCCTGGCGCACTACAACAAGCGCTCGACCATCACGTCCCGCGAGATCCAGACCGCTGTGCGGCTGTTGCTGCCTGGCGAGCTGGCCAAGCACGCCGTGAGCGAGGGCACGAAGGCGGTGACCAAGTACACGAGCTCCAAGTAAGGAGGTGGCTCTGGAATGGAAGGAGATCCTCCGTTGCGAGAGCGGCAAAACGGCCCTTTTCAGGGCCACCAAATGGCCTTTGCGGGAAGGGCGGAATTGTTGTTGTTGTTGTTTTTGTTTTGTTTTGTGTGTGAGTGGGTGGACGGTGGCAATAGCTACCGCTTTGGTTGCGACGCGACGGGGTGGGGTGGCCGATGCGATGAATAATTTGATTGTTTATGGGGCGCGTCGCGTGTCGCGTGTTGCGGGGTGCGGCCACGGTGTGACGTGGAATGGAGGCACGTGCGCACAAGTCGTTGTCTGCGAGGGGGGGGGGGGGAAGTGCGATCGGTGATGTGCCCTTTGGATGGAGGTGCCGGTTAGTTACGTGACGGGTGGAAACGACACGCGATTGTTGGGAATGTCAGTGTGTAACGACGGCCGTTTGCGGGTCGGTTTGCACGCCATATATGGCGAGGGTGAAATGTGTCTGTAAATGCAGCGTGGAGGCGTGTGAGTGACGTTTAAATGTGAACGCGCATTGAGACACACCACTGTGTATTGCATTGTACGGGCGACACGCACGATGATATGTACCTTTCCCCCGACTCTGATTTCGATAGTCGTGTCTGACCGACTGTGTCTGCTTGTGTGCGTACGACGCACGCACACCGACGTCGTCATTGAAGATGCATGCTCGCGTGTCCAGTGCAGTACAGTAGAGTAAGCGCGACGCTAGAAGACGACGGTCGCTTTGGCGAATGTGCGTACACGTGTTTGTGTGTATGTCGGTGATGTGGTCCGATCCGTCGCCTCTGGGAAACTGTCGATCGGCGCGGTACACCGGACGTCTTGAACACCCGTCATACCGTCATACCGTCATACCGTTGGTACACCGTCGCGCTGAGAACGGTTACCGAAAGGTGAACGAACCTCTGATCGGTCGAATGTCTGGGCAGAACGTGAGGAGAGAATGGTGGAGGAAAGGACAGAGGGGAAAAAACAAATATATATATAGAGAGAGAGAGAGAGAGAGAGAGAGAGAGAGAGAGAAAACGGAAAAAAAACCAAACAAAACGGAGAAACGCAGTGTAGAGCAACGGAACGTTCCCGTGTCGGAGGTGTATTGTAGCCGCACTGAAATGCGCGTAACGGCGCGGCGGCAAGTGTCTGCCGTGGTGAACGTTACCTTTGACGGCTGAATTGTGCGTTGCGTTGCTTTGCTTTCCCGGATGTGTATGTAACGTAACGTTCGTTGAGATGGTTCTGAGGAAGAATGTACGACAGTGCCCGTGCCGTCTATGTTCGTGTGCAAAGCCATTGTGTGTGTGTGTGTGTGTGTGTGTGTTGTTTTGAGAATTGCGTCCGGGAATGGCGGTGGGCGTGCCCTGCATGTGGCCCGGAAGGCTGTTCGTTTCGCGGTAGTGTGTGGACAGGGGAGGGGCACGCGTAACGCTGCTGGCATGGCATGGCATGGCATTCGGGAGATGGGAGGGGGCAAACGAAGAAAACAAGACGCGGAGGCTATAAAGACGGGGAGGGGCGCGGTGTGGGTGGCTTGCGCTGCGCTCGGCTGGCGCGTGCGGCGTTGTTTTTGTGCAAAAGAAGAGAAAACGAATGGGTTGCCGGGAGGGGGCCGTTGTGGTGTAGCCGCAGACGCGGCTGTCAGTGAACGTGGTGAGACCGAGGGATGCGGGAGGGGCGGGGGCGGGGAAGACGCTAGAAGAAGGAGAAAAACGCTGCTGCAACCAACATAAAATGAGGCCCTTTGTAACCTGCCAGCAACAAAACAACAACAAAAAAAAAAAAAGGCGTCTATCAACATTGAATGTAAATGGAAATGGACCCAAGTGTAACCTCCCCGCACAAATAGTCGTAAGTAAGTGAGTGAGTGAGTGAGTGAGTGAGTGAGTGAGTGAATGATGATAAAAATGTGCCAGAATGTTGTTAACGTCCCTAGAAAATGAACGAACGAAGATTGATGAGAAACGCGCGATAATATGATGAATGGAAATAATGAACCATGAACATCTCAACAGACATAATTGAAAACCCGATAAACGTTGTAAGGGCAGCGCTGGCTGACCTTCGGCCCTGTGTATTCTGAAACGCCCCCCTTTGAACAACAATGTATACAAAACTGTGCTTAAACTGACACACAATATTTTGAGCGCAACGCAATCTGACTATCAAAGATCCCTGCAAAAGAATGGCCCTGAGTAACATTAAAGTACACCTGTCGGAAATCACTTACCTCACAAAAATCTTCATTACTCGAACTACTGCAATACAGCGAGCACCACTGCTGCCAGCTAAATAAGAGATTCCAAACTACGGAGGGCACTAACTACCGATAGGGATAGTTAGCAAAGTAAAGATGTTTAATAGAGAACAACAAACAATGTATTTACCCTTAATATCATCACCAGTCATAATATATGTAATTTGAAACGTCCGCCATCTCTGTCCTCACATGCACCAGTGCTGGCGGCTCACCCCTAACTGCGCAACGCTACGCGCTGTTCACATCCAGCTATAGCAGTTCATGACAACAACAATGCAAACTAGCCACAGACTGCACACAGCACAGGCAGTGATTTTCACGCGGAGCGCTACGTGGCATTACCAATATAAAAATCTAAACAAACAGCGTACGTACAAATTAGAATAAAAAGAGCAAAAGATCGTTACGTCAAAAAAAAAAAAAAAAAAAACAAAAAAGACAAAAGAGAAAAAACAAACTGCATCTATATGTGCTCTTAACTGTAGATACCTGTACACAGCGTCGTGCAATGAATGCCGGCTCACATTTAATTTTGATTGTTGGAGGAAATGCGTAGGAAATATTATTTAAATGGAAATGAATGGTTGTACTTTAAAAAAGTTTGTTTGGAAACAAAGTATTATTGGGGCATTTTGTTGTGAAGAAAATAGTTACAATTGACATACAGTATTAGATTTGCGCAATGCAGCTTCATTACCTTACCTGTAATAACAGTATGCATCGTCCCGAACGGAGACCAGAGTCGCGAGAAGAGCACGCCGCCGCCCGCTCAGTACAACCGTCCACTCGCTAATACTGTCGACTGACTACTACCTCTCCCGACCCGCCACATATAGATGACAACTGTTCCTGCCGACCCGCTACGTGCTACTAGTGTCGTGTGGCGCAGACTAGCGACGATAAGAAACGCTCTGGTCAGAGATTGTGTCGTGCCTCGCCATCGCTGGTAATGAGTACATACGTGTTTCAGCGCGCGTACCGGAAGACGCAGTGCGGAGCCAGAGACTGTGTTGTCGAGGCCGTCGACGCAGTGCATGTCGGTCGGTCGAGTGCGTGCGGGAGGGCAGAGAGGCAGCGTCGGCACGGAGATGCACGCACGGGGGCTGCGGCGTGGCGCGTTTGCGGTAGGCGCCTTTGGTGGCAACGGCCGGGACAAGCAGCGGTGTATGGTGTGGTGCGGGCCGGACAGGGGCGGAGGAGGAGGAGGAGGCGGCGCGACGATGGCATTGGGGCGGAAACGGGGACGGGGACGGCGACGGCGGATGTTGAGAGGCGTCACGCGCGGACCGACACAGACGCACAGATAGATAGGTAGGAAGAAGAAGAAGGGGCGGCTGGTGAGTGAGTGCAATTTAGGCGGTAGACACAAGAGGTCGGCACGGCATTTGCGTGATGTGGCGTTGTGACGGGGTGTGCTCGCTTGCCTCGTTTTGTTGATGCGCGCAGGAAGATGTGCAGAGCAGCGGCGGGCGGCTCGGCTCGGTTCGGTTTGGCCCGGCGGGCCGCGCTGTTGTCGCGGACGTGAGCGCCCCCTGGCGGGTGGCCGGAGGCGGCGCGGCGTGTTGGACGTGTGGCTGGCGGCAGTGCACAATTGCGAGTGGCTGGCGGTGTGGCGGTTGGCGCGTCGGGCGGCCGAGAGAGAGGAGAGGTATGTGTTTGCGGGCGCCTTTGCTGCGCGGCGTCGTGCAGGGCGGGCGGGCGGGCGCCTGTCGACTGTGTGTGTGTGTGTGTGTGTGTGTGTGTGGCGAATTGGCGGCGTTGTGCTCCGGCCGAAGGCGTCTGGAGAGGAGAGTTGGTCGTGATGTCATGTCGCGCCGTGTCATGTTTGCGAAACGGCTGCCGAGAGGTGTGGTGGTAGCGAGCCGGTCGGTGTCGGTGCGATGGGAATGTGCGTTTGGCGGTTTCGGTGTGCTTTTTGCGGCGTGAGAGTGGGGCGGGCGGGCAGGCTTGCTGTTGTTGGTTCCTTGTGTCTTGTGTGTAGCTTGATGGCAACGTGGAAGGGCGCCGGTTTCGAGCCGTGCGTGTGGTTGTCGACGTTGACTGGTTGGGGTGTGCCGTTGCACGTGCATGTTTGGGTCGTTGGTGTGGTTTTGGCTGGCTGGCTGGCTGGCTGGCTGTGTGTGTGTACGACGGGAAGGGGGAGGCGGCGGTGGATAGTGCAGTAGTTGTGTCGTTGGCACGGGCGTCGGGTGCGGCTGTGCGTAGTGGCGGAAAGGTGTCGGTTGCGGGAAGCGAGGCCGTCGTTGGCGGTGTCGCGTGCCTTCGTGAATCGAGTGGGGGCGGGGAAAGGAGCAGCGTGCCGCTGCGTCGTGGCCGTTAGCCAGAGGCTGTGCTTTGATAGTTTTGTGGACGGTTCGTGCGAGGCGATTTGTTGCCTGCCCTATGTTTGTTTGTTTGTTGTTTTGGAGACGACGACTGGTTGGTGGCGTGCGCGCGAGCGAAGTGGCGGTGTGCGTTTCCCGTGTCGACTGCCGGCCGGCGACAGGTGCGCCGTCGGTGGGGTGGGTGGCCGGCACAAGTAGGGGCGGCGGCGTCGTTGCGGTGTGTTTGTGTTGTCGGCGACAGCTGTTTGTGCGGTGCGTGTGAATGGTGGTGCAAACGTGTGCTGGCGTTGAGGCTGCGACCGCGGCGTGTTGTTGGTTGATGTTGAACAGCGGCTGTGTGCGGTGGTGGTGTTGCCGCACGTGCATCCGGCCCGGCGCGGAAAGCGCAGTTGCGGCGGCCCTTCGGTGCCAGCCACGTCGCGTGAGCGGCGGGTTGCTCTGGTCGACACGTGGTGCTCTGGTTTGTTGTTTGGTGCCCTTTGGCCGGTGGGTGGTCCGTGTGTCTCGGTATCTGGTCGTGGTCGTGCTGCCCGTTTGTCGGCGTTGTCCTGTGGCTTCGCTTTTGTTTTTGCGGCGTGCCGACGACCCGACGCGACCTTTACACCCAAAGTGTGGCGCCCGAAGGTGAACCAACGTCGTAATCCGACCTGGGCGCTTAAGCTCTAAGCCTAAGCTGAGCGAACCGAACCTGTAGCGTTGCGTAGCGTGAGGTGCGGTGAGGTCAGCCTCAGCGCCAAGTAAGCCAAGCTGTCCGGCCGTGAGGTGGGTGGGTAGGTAGGTGCGGCTGCTGCGGCCACCTGACGCCCGACGTGTGTTTGAATGCTTAACCTAAGTTTGAGGCTTAACCTAACCCAAGTGGCCTTAACCTAACCTAACCTAACCTAACCTCTGACGCCCGACGTGTGTTTGAATGCTTAACCTAAGTTTGACGCTTAACCTAACACCGACCCTTAACCTAACCGAGGTGCCCCTAACCTAACCTTAATGTAACGTAACCTAACCTAACCTCTGACGCCTGACGTGTGTTTTGAATGCTTAACCTAACCCAAGTGCCCTTAACCTAACCCACGTCCACCGAACCTAACCGAGACGTGTGAACCTAATGTCTAACTCGTAACGCGTGATGTTGGCTGTCGTGTGTGCTGACGGCAGATTGGGTTGGTCTGTAGTTGCGGATTTCGGGTTTGCCTCGGGCGAGGGGTTGGCTCGTAAGCGGCGAGGGGCGCTCCGGCGGAGCATGTTGCTTTGCAGGCGGCGCCCGTTTTTGCGGCGGGCACAATTGAAATTGTTGGGAAACGAACGAAAGGGCTGTGAATGTTGGCGGGCGAGAGGAGGAGGACGTGGCCCGACGGCTGCGGGCCGATCGGGAAACGGTGGGAGGGCGATGGGGCGGCGGAGGTGCGTTTGCACGGCCGTCATCGCCGCACGCCTCCGCTTGTGTGGCTGTGGCGCCGGCCGCGCTGGCCGGGCTGCCGCGGCGACGGTGCGGGGCTTTTGCCGAAGGTTTGGCCATTGTGGCCGGTCGCCGGCTGGGGCTGTGGGGGCGGCATTTGGGCGTGGGCGGCGATTCTCGGCGGGCCGACCCAGGCTGTAGCGCGCGGTGGCTGCAGTTTGGCCGTGGTTTGCGGCGCTGCCGTGGCGACTGGTTGGCGACTGTGGTGTGGCTGTGTGTAGCCCCATCCTCGGTGGTTTGAAAGGCGCGGGTGGTTGTGGCGCAGGTGTGGGGCTGCTCCGCACAGGCTGTCGGACGTTGGGCGGTAGCAAGCGCGGGAGGCGCGGCGCGGCGGCGCGCAGAGTGGCGGCCGCTCTCTCGGCCGTCCGCGCCCGCCCGCGACACTGGCTGGGCCTGTGCGTCGAGGCGGCTATTCCTCTGCTGTGCGCTCCGCTCGCTGCGTGTCTCCTCTCGCTCTCGCTGCTCGCTGTGTGTTAACGCGCGTCGTCGAAATGGCAGATCAGGCGGCTACGAACGAGACTGCTGCGGCACCCGCCGCCACCGGCACTACGAAGAAGGCAAAGTCTGCGTCGTCTGCGAAGAAGCCGCGCGCCAAGCCTGCGCACCCGCGCACCTCTGAGATGGTGACGGCCGCCATCAAGAGTCTGAAGGAGCGCGGCGGATCGTCGCTGCAGGCGATCAAGAAGTACATTGCCGCGCACTACAAGCTGGACGCGGAGAAGCTGGCGCCGTTTATCAAGAAGTACCTCAAGTCGGCCGTGGTGGCGGGCGAGCTGGTGCAGACGAAGGGGAAGGGCGCGTCCGGCTCTTTCAAGCTTGCCGGCGCCGGCGGCGGGGCGGCTGAGGGCGGCAAGGCTCGTGCTGGCGGTGCCAAGAAGAAGCGCGCCGCTCCGGCCAGCAAGGAGAAGAAGGGCGCCCGTGCGGCCGGCGCAAAGAAGGCTGGTGGCGTGAAGGCGGCGACTGGTCGGAAGGCGGGCGCCGCCAAGAAGGCGTCTGCGGCGTCGGCCGCTCCCGCCGGTGCGAAGAAGGCGGCTGCTGCCAAGCCGGCCAAGGCCAAGTCGCCGTCGAAGGCGAAGAAGGCCGCCAAGGTTCCGACGAAGAAGCCGAAGGCGCCGCGCCCGAAGAAGGCGACGACGCCGTCTAAGGCGAAGGCTTCGCCCAAGAAGAAGAAGTAGAGAGGAATGGGAAAGGAAGGGTTGGCGGTTGACTCCGTCGTCCGCACCCCCCGTCCCCGTCGTCTAGTGGCGCGCAACAGACGCGCGGCCCAAAACGGCCCTTCTCAGGGCCATCAAAGCACGTCGGGAAGGTTTTGATTGTCGTGTTTGTGTTGCGGTGTGGTTGTGTCGTCTGGCGTTTCTGTATGCCCGTGTGTGGATACTGTTTGCGTGCCGTGGTGGTTGGATTGCGGGGGGGGGGTCGGTGGCGGGTGCGGGCGGCGGTAGCGGTTTTGTCGTTGCGGTTGATTGTCGCCGTTTTTTTTTTTTGGTCGCGGCCGGCCGACGGTTGGTTTTGTGTCATGTTGTTTGAATACTTTGGTTGGCCTGCCTGCCGTCTTCTCGGATGTGTCTTGTCTTGTGTGTGTGTTCTTGCAACGGGGGCGGGGGACGTTGAGATGTGGAAAGGGTCGGTGGCGTTGGACGTGCCTGGCTTTTTGTTTCGTTTTCTTTTCGAAACGAAGCGGCGGCCGGCCGTGTGGTTGACGGCGTCGGCCGATGGGTATTGTGCGCTTTGAGCGCCGCGCCGGGGAGGCATGATGTTGATTGTTGCGCGCGCCAGCAAGCTGGCAGGGGAGAGCGGCTGTGGCGGACGGACGGGAAGTGGAAGTGGTGTTTTGTCTTTGGTTCTGTGGTTGTGGGGCGAGAGGCGACCGACAAAGTTTGCTCGCGACGGAGTGATGTTAGTGGCCCTTAAAAGGGCCGTTTTGTTTGTTGCGTGCGTGGGCGGTGCCCAGCGGCTGGCGCGGTGTTTAGGCGCGCTCGCCGCGGATGCGGCGCGCGAGCTGGATGTCCTTGGGCATGATGGTGACGCGCTTGGCGTGGATTGCGCACAGGTTGGTGTCTTCGAAGAGGCCGACGAGGTAGGCCTCGCTGGCCTCCTGCAGGGCCATGACCGCGGAGCTCTGGAAGCGCAGGTCGGTCTTGAAGTCCTGGGCGATCTCGCGCACTAGGCGCTGGAATGGCAGCTTGCGGATGAGCAGCTCTGTGCTCTTCTGGTAGCGCCTGATTTCTCGCAGGGCGACGGTGCCCGGCCTGTAGCGGTGGGGCTTCTTGACGCCGCCGGTGGCGGGCGCGCTCTTCCTCGCCGCCTTGGTGGCGAGCTGTTTGCGCGGCGCCTTTCCGCCGGTGGACTTGCGGGCCGTTTGCTTTGTGCGGGCCATAGCGGTAGCGGTTAGCGGAGCGGCGTGGAGGCGAGCGAGGTGCTGCGTCGGGTGCTGCCTTGACGACAACACGGGCGCGCGCCAGCCACCGTGGTGCGCTTATATGCCCTCGGTTGCGCGTGGTGGGGGGAGGGCGGGCCAGAGTCTATATAGGGGGGCTGGCGCGTGCGCCGGGCGCAGACCGTAGCCGACTCGCTAGCGCCGGGTGAGGAGCCAGCCGCTGCAGCAGACGCTTTGCTTGCCTTGAGCTTTTTGAGGATTTAGAAGAGATGACTGGCCGCGGCAAGGGAGGAAAGGGGCTCGGCAAGGGTGGCGCCAAGCGGCACCGCAAGGTGTTGCGCGACAACATCCAGGGCATCACGAAGCCCGCGATCCGCCGCCTGGCTCGCAGGGGCGGCGTGAAGCGCATCTCTGGTCTGATCTACGAGGAGACCCGCGGAGTGCTGAAGGTGTTCCTGGAGAACGTGATCCGCGACGCGGTGACGTACACTGAGCACGCCAAGCGCAAGACTGTGACGGCCATGGACGTGGTGTACGCCCTGAAGAGGCAGGGGCGCACCCTGTACGGTTTCGGCGGTTAGGCGCGTCGCAGCCGGTGTGCTGTGCCGCGTTGGCCTTCCCGCGGCCGTGGGAGAGACGAAAACGGCCCTTTTCAGGGCCACCACACTGTTCGGAAATTGAAAAGTGCGAAAGAGTCTGTGTTGTTGCTGCGTGTGTTGCCTGCCTGCCTTGTTTCTTTCATTCTTCATTTCGTTTGCGTTTGACTGACGTGACGTGACTGGGAGAAAGGAAAGGAAGCGGGTCTTGTGGCTGTGTGTGTGTGTGTGTGTGTGTGTGTGTGTGTGTGTGTGTGTGCGTGCGCGCGCGCGCGAGAGAGGGCGTTGTGTGTGTGTTGTTTTGTTTATCGATCGATGGAGACGCCGGGCTGTGTGTTGTTGTTGTTGTTGTTGTTGTTGTTGTGCGAGAGGCGGTGAATATTTGCGTGGTTTTGGCTGTGTGTTTGCGGCGGCGTTGGAGTTGCCGAGGCAAGGCGTGCCCATAGGCGGCCGGATCAGCTGTTTCGTTTGTATGGGGCGCGCGGGAGTGGAGGGCGGTGTGTGTCGACACGCTCGTTTAACAGTTGGTGATTATTGCTGTCGTTGTCGTTTGGAAGGCGACTGTGCGTGCGTGGAGGTGCTTGAGGCAAACGAAAAACAAAAGAGAAACGTGTGTGTGGCCACACGGGCTGTGGACGACAAGATGGCGGCGGCTCTTCTTGTTGTTCTTCTCTCTTTCCTTTAGTCCTCTACCGTTAGAGGGGGAGTTGGTGGAGGTTATTGTCGCCTGTGGACATTTGCTCCTCTTTTCTGTGTGTTGTTCTTATCTTTGGTAGTGTGCTTTTTCGGACGTTGCTGTTTGTTGAGAGTGATTATGTGTTCTGTTTGTGCTACTGCTGGAGTAGCGACTCGGGTCTTGCACATCTGTCCCTGTGGTGTTCATATTGCCCAAGGGTCAAGACGTAATAGTCATTTTCTGAATTCCGCGCGGTGGCGTAGAACGCTTGTGCCAGGGCGCGGAATCGTGTTGTGGGTGGTTGTAGGCAGGTCTGCCGCGGGGACGTGTAAGGCCCGTCGTAGAGCGCTCTGCTTTGGACCCTTCTGTAGGCGATGCATCGTCGACCTGGCTGCATAGCCCCTATAGAGGGCGCGCATATTTCCAGTATCGCTACCCCTGTTGCGGGGTCGAGGGAACAGGGGTACAGGATCTGCATCCTGGCGTGAGCGTTTGTGCCAAGTTGCCCTATGTGACACTTCGATGTCAGGCGTGACACCGAGGTACCTCGCAGAATATCTGCCCCTGCAATCGTAGCAGTTGGTATGGTCTTCTTGCCGGCGGCGGCTGTGGAAGTGAAGTTAAGTTAAAGTAAAGTAAAGTAAAGCAAAGCGCGGCGAGGACGACTGAAATTTTGCTTTGGACGTAGGTTTGTGTGGTGGCCCTGAAAAGGGCCGATTGTTGTGAGCCGAGCCGGGCCGGCAAAGCGCGTTGCGTGCAGGGGAGCACGCAGCGCTGCTGGGCGGCGGGTCCGCGTGCCGATTGCCTGGCCTCTCTGTTTAGGCCTTCTTCTCGGTCTTCTTTGGCAGCAGGACGGCCTGGATGTTGGGCAGGACACCACCCTGTGCGATGGTGACGCCCGACAGGAGCTTGTTGAGCTCCTCGTCGTTGCGGATGGCAAGCTGCAGGTGGCGCGGGATGATGCGCGTCTTCTTGTTGTCGCGGGCCGCGTTTCCGGCCAGCTCGAGCACCTCAGCCGCGAGGTACTCCATGACGGCGGCGAGGTAGACGGGCGCCCCGGCGCCGACGCGCTCGGCGTAGTTTCCCTTGCGCAGGAGGCGGTGGATTCTGCCGACCGGGAACTGGAGCCCGGCCCTGCTTGAGCGGGACTTTGACTTGCCCTTGACTTTGCCTCCCTTTCCGCGTCCGGACATGGCGATGCGCTGTGGTGTAAAAAAACGAGACGAGACGAAGGACGGTGCGAGCCGCAGCGAGTCGAGCAGCGGAGTGGCGGCGCCGCCAGGGGTGGGGGTCCTTTATGCTCTCGGGTGCGGCGGCCGGTTGCGCTCGCGGCCCATTGGTCGGCGGCCGCAACGGGGCGAGCTGGTAAAGGTGCGGCGGCGGGGCGCGCTGGGTGCCACTGTGTGGGGAGACGCTGACTAGAGCGGAGCGCTTGCTGCTGGTGTTGCTGCCGTACGTTCTTGTTTGTTTGCGATGCCGCCCAAGACTAGCGGGAAGGCCGCCAAGAAGGCTGGCAAGGCGCAGAAGAACATTTCGAAGGGCGACAAGAAGAAGAAGCGCAAGAGGAAGGAGAGCTATGCCATCTACATCTACAAGGTGCTGAAGCAGGTGCACCCTGACACGGGCATCTCGTCGAAGGCGATGAGCATCATGAACAGCTTCGTGAACGACATTTTCGAGCGCATCGCGGCCGAGGCGTCTCGCCTGGCGCACTACAACAAGCGCTCGACCATCACGTCCCGCGAGATCCAGACCGCTGTGCGGCTGTTGCTGCCTGGCGAGCTGGCCAAGCACGCCGTGAGCGAGGGCACGAAGGCGGTGACCAAGTACACGAGCTCCAAGTAAGGAGGTGGCTCTGGAATGGAAGGAGATCCTCCGTTGCGAGAGCGGCAAAACGGCCCTTTTCAGGGCCACCAAATGGCCTTTGCGGGAAGGGCGGAATTGTTGTTGTTGTTGTTTTTGTTTTGTTTTGTGTGTGAGTGGGTGGACGGTGGCAATAGCTACCGCTTTGGTTGCGACGCGACGGGGTGGGGTGGCCGATGCGATGAATAATTTGATTGTTTATGGGGCGCGTCGCGTGTCGCGTGTTGCGGGGTGCGGCCACGGTGTGACGTGGAATGGAGGCACGTGCGCACAAGTCGTTGTCTGCGAGGGGGGGGGGGGGAAGTGCGATCGGTGATGTGCCCTTTGGATGGAGGTGCCGGTTAGTTACGTGACGGGTGGAAACGACACGCGATTGTTGGGAATGTCAGTGTGTAACGACGGCCGTTTGCGGGTCGGTTTGCACGCCATATATGGCGAGGGTGAAATGTGTCTGTAAATGCAGCGTGGAGGCGTGTGAGTGACGTTTAAATGTGAACGCGCATTGAGACACACCACTGTGTATTGCATTGTACGGGCGACACGCACGATGATATGTACCTTTCCCCCGACTCTGATTTCGATAGTCGTGTCTGACCGACTGTGTCTGCTTGTGTGCGTACGACGCACGCACACCGACGTCGTCATTGAAGATGCATGCTCGCGTGTCCAGTGCAGTACAGTAGAGTAAGCGCGACGCTAGAAGACGACGGTCGCTTTGGCGAATGTGCGTACACGTGTTTGTGTGTATGTCGGTGATGTGGTCCGATCCGTCGCCTCTGGGAAACTGTCGATCGGCGCGGTACACCGGACGTCTTGAACACCCGTCATACCGTCATACCGTCATACCGTTGGTACACCGTCGCGCTGAGAACGGTTACCGAAAGGTGAACGAACCTCTGATCGGTCGAATGTCTGGGCAGAACGTGAGGAGAGAATGGTGGAGGAAAGGACAGAGGGGAAAAAACAAATATATATATAGAGAGAGAGAGAGAGAGAGAGAGAGAGAGAGAGAGAAAACGGAAAAAAAACCAAACAAAACGGAGAAACGCAGTGTAGAGCAACGGAACGTTCCCGTGTCGGAGGTGTATTGTAGCCGCACTGAAATGCGCGTAACGGCGCGGCGGCAAGTGTCTGCCGTGGTGAACGTTACCTTTGACGGCTGAATTGTGCGTTGCGTTGCTTTGCTTTCCCGGATGTGTATGTAACGTAACGTTCGTTGAGATGGTTCTGAGGAAGAATGTACGACAGTGCCCGTGCCGTCTATGTTCGTGTGCAAAGCCATTGTGTGTGTGTGTGTGTGTGTGTGTGTTGTTTTGAGAATTGCGTCCGGGAATGGCGGTGGGCGTGCCCTGCATGTGGCCCGGAAGGCTGTTCGTTTCGCGGTAGTGTGTGGACAGGGGAGGGGCACGCGTAACGCTGCTGGCATGGCATGGCATGGCATTCGGGAGATGGGAGGGGGCAAACGAAGAAAACAAGACGCGGAGGCTATAAAGACGGGGAGGGGCGCGGTGTGGGTGGCTTGCGCTGCGCTCGGCTGGCGCGTGCGGCGTTGTTTTTGTGCAAAAGAAGAGAAAACGAATGGGTTGCCGGGAGGGGGCCGTTGTGGTGTAGCCGCAGACGCGGCTGTCAGTGAACGTGGTGAGACCGAGGGATGCGGGAGGGGCGGGGGCGGGGAAGACGCTAGAAGAAGGAGAAAAACGCTGCTGCAACCAACATAAAATGAGGCCCTTTGTAACCTGCCAGCAACAAAACAACAACAAAAAAAAAAAAAGGCGTCTATCAACATTGAATGTAAATGGAAATGGACCCAAGTGTAACCTCCCCGCACAAATAGTCGTAAGTAAGTGAGTGAGTGAGTGAGTGAGTGAGTGAGTGAGTGAATGATGATAAAAATGTGCCAGAATGTTGTTAACGTCCCTAGAAAATGAACGAACGAAGATTGATGAGAAACGCGCGATAATATGATGAATGGAAATAATGAACCATGAACATCTCAACAGACATAATTGAAAACCCGATAAACGTTGTAAGGGCAGCGCTGGCTGACCTTCGGCCCTGTGTATTCTGAAACGCCCCCCTTTGAACAACAATGTATACAAAACTGTGCTTAAACTGACACACAATATTTTGAGCGCAACGCAATCTGACTATCAAAGATCCCTGCAAAAGAATGGCCCTGAGTAACATTAAAGTACACCTGTCGGAAATCACTTACCTCACAAAAATCTTCATTACTCGAACTACTGCAATACAGCGAGCACCACTGCTGCCAGCTAAATAAGAGATTCCAAACTACGGAGGGCACTAACTACCGATAGGGATAGTTAGCAAAGTAAAGATGTTTAATAGAGAACAACAAACAATGTATTTACCCTTAATATCATCACCAGTCATAATATATGTAATTTGAAACGTCCGCCATCTCTGTCCTCACATGCACCAGTGCTGGCGGCTCACCCCTAACTGCGCAACGCTACGCGCTGTTCACATCCAGCTATAGCAGTTCATGACAACAACAATGCAAACTAGCCACAGACTGCACACAGCACAGGCAGTGATTTTCACGCGGAGCGCTACGTGGCATTACCAATATAAAAATCTAAACAAACAGCGTACGTACAAATTAGAATAAAAAGAGCAAAAGATCGTTACGTCAAAAAAAAAAAAAAAAAAAACAAAAAAGACAAAAGAGAAAAAACAAACTGCATCTATATGTGCTCTTAACTGTAGATACCTGTACACAGCGTCGTGCAATGAATGCCGGCTCACATTTAATTTTGATTGTTGGAGGAAATGCGTAGGAAATATTATTTAAATGGAAATGAATGGTTGTACTTTAAAAAAGTTTGTTTGGAAACAAAGTATTATTGGGGCATTTTGTTGTGAAGAAAATAGTTACAATTGACATACAGTATTAGATTTGCGCAATGCAGCTTCATTACCTTACCTGTAATAACAGTATGCATCGTCCCGAACGGAGACCAGAGTCGCGAGAAGAGCACGCCGCCGCCCGCTCAGTACAACCGTCCACTCGCTAATACTGTCGACTGACTACTACCTCTCCCGACCCGCCACATATAGATGACAACTGTTCCTGCCGACCCGCTACGTGCTACTAGTGTCGTGTGGCGCAGACTAGCGACGATAAGAAACGCTCTGGTCAGAGATTGTGTCGTGCCTCGCCATCGCTGGTAATGAGTACATACGTGTTTCAGCGCGCGTACCGGAAGACGCAGTGCGGAGCCAGAGACTGTGTTGTCGAGGCCGTCGACGCAGTGCATGTCGGTCGGTCGAGTGCGTGCGGGAGGGCAGAGAGGCAGCGTCGGCACGGAGATGCACGCACGGGGGCTGCGGCGTGGCGCGTTTGCGGTAGGCGCCTTTGGTGGCAACGGCCGGGACAAGCAGCGGTGTATGGTGTGGTGCGGGCCGGACAGGGGCGGAGGAGGAGGAGGAGGCGGCGCGACGATGGCATTGGGGCGGAAACGGGGACGGGGACGGCGACGGCGGATGTTGAGAGGCGTCACGCGCGGACCGACACAGACGCACAGATAGATAGGTAGGAAGAAGAAGAAGGGGCGGCTGGTGAGTGAGTGCAATTTAGGCGGTAGACACAAGAGGTCGGCACGGCATTTGCGTGATGTGGCGTTGTGACGGGGTGTGCTCGCTTGCCTCGTTTTGTTGATGCGCGCAGGAAGATGTGCAGAGCAGCGGCGGGCGGCTCGGCTCGGTTCGGTTTGGCCCGGCGGGCCGCGCTGTTGTCGCGGACGTGAGCGCCCCCTGGCGGGTGGCCGGAGGCGGCGCGGCGTGTTGGACGTGTGGCTGGCGGCAGTGCACAATTGCGAGTGGCTGGCGGTGTGGCGGTTGGCGCGTCGGGCGGCCGAGAGAGAGGAGAGGTATGTGTTTGCGGGCGCCTTTGCTGCGCGGCGTCGTGCAGGGCGGGCGGGCGGGCGCCTGTCGACTGTGTGTGTGTGTGTGTGTGTGTGTGTGTGGCGAATTGGCGGCGTTGTGCTCCGGCCGAAGGCGTCTGGAGAGGAGAGTTGGTCGTGATGTCATGTCGCGCCGTGTCATGTTTGCGAAACGGCTGCCGAGAGGTGTGGTGGTAGCGAGCCGGTCGGTGTCGGTGCGATGGGAATGTGCGTTTGGCGGTTTCGGTGTGCTTTTTGCGGCGTGAGAGTGGGGCGGGCGGGCAGGCTTGCTGTTGTTGGTTCCTTGTGTCTTGTGTGTAGCTTGATGGCAACGTGGAAGGGCGCCGGTTTCGAGCCGTGCGTGTGGTTGTCGACGTTGACTGGTTGGGGTGTGCCGTTGCACGTGCATGTTTGGGTCGTTGGTGTGGTTTTGGCTGGCTGGCTGGCTGGCTGGCTGTGTGTGTGTACGACGGGAAGGGGGAGGCGGCGGTGGATAGTGCAGTAGTTGTGTCGTTGGCACGGGCGTCGGGTGCGGCTGTGCGTAGTGGCGGAAAGGTGTCGGTTGCGGGAAGCGAGGCCGTCGTTGGCGGTGTCGCGTGCCTTCGTGAATCGAGTGGGGGCGGGGAAAGGAGCAGCGTGCCGCTGCGTCGTGGCCGTTAGCCAGAGGCTGTGCTTTGATAGTTTTGTGGACGGTTCGTGCGAGGCGATTTGTTGCCTGCCCTATGTTTGTTTGTTTGTTGTTTTGGAGACGACGACTGGTTGGTGGCGTGCGCGCGAGCGAAGTGGCGGTGTGCGTTTCCCGTGTCGACTGCCGGCCGGCGACAGGTGCGCCGTCGGTGGGGTGGGTGGCCGGCACAAGTAGGGGCGGCGGCGTCGTTGCGGTGTGTTTGTGTTGTCGGCGACAGCTGTTTGTGCGGTGCGTGTGAATGGTGGTGCAAACGTGTGCTGGCGTTGAGGCTGCGACCGCGGCGTGTTGTTGGTTGATGTTGAACAGCGGCTGTGTGCGGTGGTGGTGTTGCCGCACGTGCATCCGGCCCGGCGCGGAAAGCGCAGTTGCGGCGGCCCTTCGGTGCCAGCCACGTCGCGTGAGCGGCGGGTTGCTCTGGTCGACACGTGGTGCTCTGGTTTGTTGTTTGGTGCCCTTTGGCCGGTGGGTGGTCCGTGTGTCTCGGTATCTGGTCGTGGTCGTGCTGCCCGTTTGTCGGCGTTGTCCTGTGGCTTCGCTTTTGTTTTTGCGGCGTGCCGACGACCCGACGCGACCTTTACACCCAAAGTGTGGCGCCCGAAGGTGAACCAACGTCGTAATCCGACCTGGGCGCTTAAGCTCTAAGCCTAAGCTGAGCGAACCGAACCTGTAGCGTTGCGTAGCGTGAGGTGCGGTGAGGTCAGCCTCAGCGCCAAGTAAGCCAAGCTGTCCGGCCGTGAGGTGGGTGGGTAGGTAGGTGCGGCTGCTGCGGCCACCTGACGCCCGACGTGTGTTTGAATGCTTAACCTAAGTTTGAGGCTTAACCTAACCCAAGTGGCCTTAACCTAACCTAACCTAACCTAACCTCTGACGCCCGACGTGTGTTTGAATGCTTAACCTAAGTTTGACGCTTAACCTAACACCGACCCTTAACCTAACCGAGGTGCCCCTAACCTAACCTTAATGTAACGTAACCTAACCTAACCTCTGACGCCTGACGTGTGTTTTGAATGCTTAACCTAACCCAAGTGCCCTTAACCTAACCCACGTCCACCGAACCTAACCGAGACGTGTGAACCTAATGTCTAACTCGTAACGCGTGATGTTGGCTGTCGTGTGTGCTGACGGCAGATTGGGTTGGTCTGTAGTTGCGGATTTCGGGTTTGCCTCGGGCGAGGGGTTGGCTCGTAAGCGGCGAGGGGCGCTCCGGCGGAGCATGTTGCTTTGCAGGCGGCGCCCGTTTTTGCGGCGGGCACAATTGAAATTGTTGGGAAACGAACGAAAGGGCTGTGAATGTTGGCGGGCGAGAGGAGGAGGACGTGGCCCGACGGCTGCGGGCCGATCGGGAAACGGTGGGAGGGCGATGGGGCGGCGGAGGTGCGTTTGCACGGCCGTCATCGCCGCACGCCTCCGCTTGTGTGGCTGTGGCGCCGGCCGCGCTGGCCGGGCTGCCGCGGCGACGGTGCGGGGCTTTTGCCGAAGGTTTGGCCATTGTGGCCGGTCGCCGGCTGGGGCTGTGGGGGCGGCATTTGGGCGTGGGCGGCGATTCTCGGCGGGCCGACCCAGGCTGTAGCGCGCGGTGGCTGCAGTTTGGCCGTGGTTTGCGGCGCTGCCGTGGCGACTGGTTGGCGACTGTGGTGTGGCTGTGTGTAGCCCCATCCTCGGTGGTTTGAAAGGCGCGGGTGGTTGTGGCGCAGGTGTGGGGCTGCTCCGCACAGGCTGTCGGACGTTGGGCGGTAGCAAGCGCGGGAGGCGCGGCGCGGCGGCGCGCAGAGTGGCGGCCGCTCTCTCGGCCGTCCGCGCCCGCCCGCGACACTGGCTGGGCCTGTGCGTCGAGGCGGCTATTCCTCTGCTGTGCGCTCCGCTCGCTGCGTGTCTCCTCTCGCTCTCGCTGCTCGCTGTGTGTTAACGCGCGTCGTCGAAATGGCAGATCAGGCGGCTACGAACGAGACTGCTGCGGCACCCGCCGCCACCGGCACTACGAAGAAGGCAAAGTCTGCGTCGTCTGCGAAGAAGCCGCGCGCCAAGCCTGCGCACCCGCGCACCTCTGAGATGGTGACGGCCGCCATCAAGAGTCTGAAGGAGCGCGGCGGATCGTCGCTGCAGGCGATCAAGAAGTACATTGCCGCGCACTACAAGCTGGACGCGGAGAAGCTGGCGCCGTTTATCAAGAAGTACCTCAAGTCGGCCGTGGTGGCGGGCGAGCTGGTGCAGACGAAGGGGAAGGGCGCGTCCGGCTCTTTCAAGCTTGCCGGCGCCGGCGGCGGGGCGGCTGAGGGCGGCAAGGCTCGTGCTGGCGGTGCCAAGAAGAAGCGCGCCGCTCCGGCCAGCAAGGAGAAGAAGGGCGCCCGTGCGGCCGGCGCAAAGAAGGCTGGTGGCGTGAAGGCGGCGACTGGTCGGAAGGCGGGCGCCGCCAAGAAGGCGTCTGCGGCGTCGGCCGCTCCCGCCGGTGCGAAGAAGGCGGCTGCTGCCAAGCCGGCCAAGGCCAAGTCGCCGTCGAAGGCGAAGAAGGCCGCCAAGGTTCCGACGAAGAAGCCGAAGGCGCCGCGCCCGAAGAAGGCGACGACGCCGTCTAAGGCGAAGGCTTCGCCCAAGAAGAAGAAGTAGAGAGGAATGGGAAAGGAAGGGTTGGCGGTTGACTCCGTCGTCCGCACCCCCCGTCCCCGTCGTCTAGTGGCGCGCAACAGACGCGCGGCCCAAAACGGCCCTTCTCAGGGCCATCAAAGCACGTCGGGAAGGTTTTGATTGTCGTGTTTGTGTTGCGGTGTGGTTGTGTCGTCTGGCGTTTCTGTATGCCCGTGTGTGGATACTGTTTGCGTGCCGTGGTGGTTGGATTGCGGGGGGGGGGTCGGTGGCGGGTGCGGGCGGCGGTAGCGGTTTTGTCGTTGCGGTTGATTGTCGCCGTTTTTTTTTTTTGGTCGCGGCCGGCCGACGGTTGGTTTTGTGTCATGTTGTTTGAATACTTTGGTTGGCCTGCCTGCCGTCTTCTCGGATGTGTCTTGTCTTGTGTGTGTGTTCTTGCAACGGGGGCGGGGGACGTTGAGATGTGGAAAGGGTCGGTGGCGTTGGACGTGCCTGGCTTTTTGTTTCGTTTTCTTTTCGAAACGAAGCGGCGGCCGGCCGTGTGGTTGACGGCGTCGGCCGATGGGTATTGTGCGCTTTGAGCGCCGCGCCGGGGAGGCATGATGTTGATTGTTGCGCGCGCCAGCAAGCTGGCAGGGGAGAGCGGCTGTGGCGGACGGACGGGAAGTGGAAGTGGTGTTTTGTCTTTGGTTCTGTGGTTGTGGGGCGAGAGGCGACCGACAAAGTTTGCTCGCGACGGAGTGATGTTAGTGGCCCTTAAAAGGGCCGTTTTGTTTGTTGCGTGCGTGGGCGGTGCCCAGCGGCTGGCGCGGTGTTTAGGCGCGCTCGCCGCGGATGCGGCGCGCGAGCTGGATGTCCTTGGGCATGATGGTGACGCGCTTGGCGTGGATTGCGCACAGGTTGGTGTCTTCGAAGAGGCCGACGAGGTAGGCCTCGCTGGCCTCCTGCAGGGCCATGACCGCGGAGCTCTGGAAGCGCAGGTCGGTCTTGAAGTCCTGGGCGATCTCGCGCACTAGGCGCTGGAAATGGCAGCTTGCGGATGAGCAGCTCTGTGCTCTTCTGGTAGCGCCTGATTTCTCGCAGGGCGACGGTGCCCGGCCTGTAGCGGTGGGGCTTCTTGACGCCGCCGGTGGCGGGCGCGCTCTTCCTCGCCGCCTTGGTGGCGAGCTGTTTGCGCGGCGCCTTTCCGCCGGTGGACTTGCGGGCCGTTTGCTTTGTGCGGGCCATAGCGGTAGCGGTTAGCGGAGCGGCGTGGAGGCGAGCGAGGTGCTGCGTCGGGTGCTGCCTTGACGACACGGGCGCGCGCCAGCCACCGTGGTGCGCTTATATGCCCTCGGTTGCGCGTGGTGGGGGGAGGGCGGGCCAGAGTCTATATAGGGGGGCTGGCGCGTGCGCCGGGCGCAGACCGTAGCCGACTCGCTAGCGCCGGGTGAGGAGCCAGCCGCTGCAGCAGACGCTTTGCTTGCCTTGAGCTTTTTGAGGATTTAGAAGAGATGACTGGCCGCGGCAAGGGAGGAAAGGGGCTCGGCAAGGGTGGCGCCAAGCGGCACCGCAAGGTGTTGCGCGACAACATCCAGGGCATCACGAAGCCCGCGATCCGCCGCCTGGCTCGCAGGGGCGGCGTGAAGCGCATCTCTGGTCTGATCTACGAGGAGACCCGCGGAGTGCTGAAGGTGTTCCTGGAGAACGTGATCCGCGACGCGGTGACGTACACTGAGCACGCCAAGCGCAAGACTGTGACGGCCATGGACGTGGTGTACGCCCTGAAGAGGCAGGGGCGCACCCTGTACGGTTTCGGCGGTTAGGCGCGTCGCAGCCGGTGTGCTGTGCCGCGTTGGCCTTCCCGCGGCCGTGGGAGAGACGAAAACGGCCCTTTTCAGGGCCACCACACTGTTCGGAAATTGAAAAGTGCGAAAGAGTCTGTGTTGTTGCTGCGTGTGTTGCCTGCCTGCCTTGTTTCTTTCATTCTTCATTTCGTTTGCGTTTGACTGACGTGACGTGACTGGGAGAAAGGAAAGGAAGCGGGTCTTGTGGCTGTGTGTGTGTGTGTGTGTGTGTGTGTGTGTGTGTGTGTGTGTGCGTGCGCGCGCGCGCGAGAGAGGGCGTTGTGTGTGTGTTGTTTTGTTTATCGATCGATGGAGACGCCGGGCTGTGTGTTGTTGTTGTTGTTGTTGTTGTTGTGCGAGAGGCGGTGAATATTTGCGTGGTTTTGGCTGTGTGTTTGCGGCGGCGTTGGAGTTGCCGAGGCAAGGCGTGCCCATAGGCGGCCGGATCAGCTGTTTCGTTTGTATGGGGCGCGCGGGAGTGGAGGGCGGTGTGTCGACACGCTCGTTTAACAGTTGGTGATTATTGCTGTCGTTGTCGTTTGGAAGGCGACTGTGCGTGCGTGGAGGTGCTTGAGGCAAACGAAAAACAAAAGAGAAACGTGTGTGTGGCCACACGGGCTGTGGACGACAAGATGGCGGCGGCTCTTCTTGTTGTTCTTCTCTCTTTCCTTTAGTCCTCTACCGTTAGAGGGGGAGTTGGTGGAGGTTATTGTCGCCTGTGGACATTTGCTCCTCTTTTCTGTGTGTTGTTCTTATCTTTGGTAGTGTGCTTTTTCGGACGTTGCTGTTTGTTGAGAGTGATTATGTGTTCTGTTTGTGCTACTGCTGGAGTAGCGACTCGGGTCTTGCACATCTGTCCCTGTGGTGTTCATATTGCCCAAGGGTCAAGACGTAATAGTCATTTTCTGAATTCCGCGCGGTGGCGTAGAACGCTTGTGCCAGGGCGCGGAATCGTGTTGTGGGTGGTTGTAGGCAGGTCTGCCGCGGGGACGTGTAAGGCCCGTCGTAGAGCGCTCTGCTTTGGACCCTTCTGTAGGCGATGCATCGTCGACCTGGCTGCATAGCCCCTATAGAGGGCGCGCATATTTCCAGTATCGCTACCCCTGTTGCGGGGTCGAGGGAACAGGGGTACAGGATCTGCATCCTGGCGTGAGCGTTTGTGCCAAGTTGCCCTATGTGACACTTCGATGTCAGGCGTGACACCGAGGTACCTCGCAGAATATCTGCCCCTGCAATCGTAGCAGTTGGTATGGTCTTCTTGCCGGCGGCGGCTGTGGAAGTGAAGTTAAGTTAAAGTAAAGTAAAGTAAAGCAAAGCGCGGCGAGGACGACTGAAATTTTGCTTTGGACGTAGGTTTGTGTGGTGGCCCTGAAAAGGGCCGATTGTTGTGAGCCGAGCCGGGCCGGCAAAGCGCGTTGCGTGCAGGGGAGCACGCAGCGCTGCTGGGCGGCGGGTCCGCGTGCCGATTGCCTGGCCTCTCTGTTTAGGCCTTCTTCTCGGTCTTCTTTGGCAGCAGGACGGCCTGGATGTTGGGCAGGACACCACCCTGTGCGATGGTGACGCCCGACAGGAGCTTGTTGAGCTCCTCGTCGTTGCGGATGGCAAGCTGCAGGTGGCGCGGGATGATGCGCGTCTTCTTGTTGTCGCGGGCCGCGTTTCCGGCCAGCTCGAGCACCTCAGCCGCGAGGTACTCCATGACGGCGGCGAGGTAGACGGGCGCCCCGGCGCCGACGCGCTCGGCGTAGTTTCCCTTGCGCAGGAGGCGGTGGATTCTGCCGACCGGGAACTGGAGCCCGGCCCTGCTTGAGCGGGACTTTGACTTGCCCTTGACTTTGCCTCCCTTTCCGCGTCCGGACATGGCGATGCGCTGTGGTGTAAAAAAACGAGACGAGACGAAGGACGGTGCGAGCCGCAGCGAGTCGAGCAGCGGAGTGGCGGCGCCGCCAGGGGTGGGGGTCCTTTATGCTCTCGGGTGCGGCGGCCGGTTGCGCTCGCGGCCCATTGGTCGGCGGCCGCAACGGGGCGAGCTGGTAAAGGTGCGGCGGCGGGGCGCGCTGGGTGCCACTGTGTGGGGAGACGCTGACTAGAGCGGAGCGCTTGCTGCTGGTGTTGCTGCCGTACGTTCTTGTTTGTTTGCGATGCCGCCCAAGACTAGCGGGAAGGCCGCCAAGAAGGCTGGCAAGGCGCAGAAGAACATTTCGAAGGGCGACAAGAAGAAGAAGCGCAAGAGGAAGGAGAGCTATGCCATCTACATCTACAAGGTGCTGAAGCAGGTGCACCCTGACACGGGCATCTCGTCGAAGGCGATGAGCATCATGAACAGCTTCGTGAACGACATTTTCGAGCGCATCGCGGCCGAGGCGTCTCGCCTGGCGCACTACAACAAGCGCTCGACCATCACGTCCCGCGAGATCCAGACCGCTGTGCGGCTGTTGCTGCCTGGCGAGCTGGCCAAGCACGCCGTGAGCGAGGGCACGAAGGCGGTGACCAAGTACACGAGCTCCAAGTAAGGAGGTGTCTGGAATGGAAGGAGATCCTCCGTTGCGAGAGCGGCAAAACGGCCCTTTTCAGGGCCACCAAATGGCCTTTGCGGGAAGGGCGGAATTGTTGTTGTTGTTGTTTTTGTTTTGTTTTGTGTGTGAGTGGGTGGACGGTGGCAATAGCTACCGCTTTGGTTGCGACGCGACGGGGTGGGGTGGCCGATGCGATGAATAATTTGATTGTTTATGGGGCGCGTCGCGTGTCGCGTGTTGCGGGGTGCGGCCACGGTGTGACGTGGAATGGAGGCACGTGCGCACAAGTCGTTGTCTGCGAGGGGGGGGGGGGGAAGTGCGATCGGTGATGTGCCCTTTGGATGGAGGTGCCGGTTAGTTACGTGACGGGTGGAAACGACACGCGATTGTTGGGAATGTCAGTGTGTAACGACGGCCGTTTGCGGGTCGGTTTGCACGCCATATATGGCGAGGGTGAAATGTGTCTGTAAATGCAGCGTGGAGGCGTGTGAGTGACGTTTAAATGTGAACGCGCATTGAGACACACCACTGTGTATTGCATTGTACGGGCGACACGCACGATGATATGTACCTTTCCCCCGACTCTGATTTCGATAGTCGTGTCTGACCGACTGTGTCTGCTTGTGTGCGTACGACGCACGCACACCGACGTCGTCATTGAAGATGCATGCTCGCGTGTCCAGTGCAGTACAGTAGAGTAAGCGCGACGCTAGAAGACGACGGTCGCTTTGGCGAATGTGCGTACACGTGTTTGTGTGTATGTCGGTGATGTGGTCCGATCCGTCGCCTCTGGGAAACTGTCGATCGGCGCGGTACACCGGACGTCTTGAACACCCGTCATACCGTCATACCGTCATACCGTTGGTACACCGTCGCGCTGAGAACGGTTACCGAAAGGTGAACGAACCTCTGATCGGTCGAATGTCTGGGCAGAACGTGAGGAGAGAATGGTGGAGGAAAGGACAGAGGGGAAAAAACAAATATATATAGAGAGAGAGAGAGAGAGAGAGAGAGAGAGAGAGAGAGAGAGAAAACGGAAAAAAAACCAAACAAAACGGAGAAACGCAGTGTAGAGCAACGGAACGTTCCCGTGTCGGAGGTGTATTGTAGCCGCACTGAAATGCGCGTAACGGCGCGGCGGCAAGTGTCTGCCGTGGTGAACGTTACCTTTGACGGCTGAATTGTGCGTTGCGTTGCTTTGCTTTCCCGGATGTGTATGTAACGTAACGTTCGTTGAGATGGTTCTGAGGAAGAATGTACGACAGTGCCCGTGCCGTCTATGTTCGTGTGCAAAGCCATTGTGTGTGTGTGTGTGTGTGTGTGTGTTGTTTTGAGAATTGCGTCCGGGAATGGCGGTGGGCGTGCCCTGCATGTGGCCCGGAAGGCTGTTCGTTTCGCGGTAGTGTGTGGACAGGGGAGGGGCACGCGTAACGCTGCTGGCATGGCATGGCATGGCATTCGGGAGATGGGAGGGGGCAAACGAAGAAAACAAGACGCGGAGGCTATAAAGACGGGGAGGGGCGCGGTGTGGGTGGCTTGCGCTGCGCTCGGCTGGCGCGTGCGGCGTTGTTTTTGTGCAAAAGAAGAGAAAACGAATGGGTTGCCGGGAGGGGGCCGTTGTGGTGTAGCCGCAGACGCGGCTGTCAGTGAACGTGGTGAGACCGAGGGATGCGGGAGGGGCGGGGGCGGGGAAGACGCTAGAAGAAGGAGAAAAACGCTGCTGCAACCAACATAAAATGAGGCCCTTTGTAACCTGCCAGCAACAAAACAACAACAAAAAAAAAAAAAGGCGTCTATCAACATTGAATGTAAATGGAAATGGACCCAAGTGTAACCTCCCCGCACAAATAGTCGTAAGTAAGTAGTGAGTGAGTGAGTGAGTGAGTGAGTGAGTGAGTGAATGATGATAAAAATGTGCCAGAATGTTGTTAACGTCCCTAGAAAATGAACGAACGAAGATTGATGAGAAACGCGCGATAATATGATGAATGGAAATAATGAACCATGAACATCTCAACAGACATAATTGAAAACCCGATAAACGTTGTAAGGGCAGCGCTGGCTGACCTTCGGCCCTGTGTATTCTGAAACGCCCCCCTTTGAACAACAATGTATACAAAACTGTGCTTAAACTGACACACAATATTTTGAGCGCAACGCAATCTGACTATCAAAGATCCCTGCAAAAGAATGGCCCTGAGTAACATTAAAGTACACCTGTCGGAAATCACTTACCTCACAAAAATCTTCATTACTCGAACTACTGCAATACAGCGAGCACCACTGCTGCCAGCTAAATAAGAGATTCCAAACTACGGAGGGCACTAACTACCGATAGGGATAGTTAGCAAAGTAAAGATGTTTAATAGAGAACAACAAACAATGTATTTACCCTTAATATCATCACCAGTCATAATATATGTAATTTGAAACGTCCGCCATCTCTGTCCTCACATGCACCAGTGCTGGCGGCTCACCCCTAACTGCGCAACGCTACGCGCTGTTCACATCCAGCTATAGCAGTTCATGACAACAACAATGCAAACTAGCCACAGACTGCACACAGCACAGGCAGTGATTTTCACGCGGAGCGCTACGTGGCATTACCAATATAAAAATCTAAACAAACAGCGTACGTACAAATTAGAATAAAAAGAGCAAAAGATCGTTACGTCAAAAAAAAAAAAAAAAAAAACAAAAAAGACAAAAGAGAAAAAACAAACTGCATCTATATGTGCTCTTAACTGTAGATACCTGTACACAGCGTCGTGCAATGAATGCCGGCTCACATTTAATTTTGATTGTTGGAGGAAATGCGTAGGAAATATTATTTAAATGGAAATGAATGGTTGTACTTTAAAAAAGTTTGTTTGGAAACAAAGTATTATTGGGGCATTTTGTTGTGAAGAAAATAGTTACAATTGACATACAGTATTAGATTTGCGCAATGCAGCTTCATTACCTTACCTGTAATAACAGTATGCATCGTCCCGAACGGAGACCAGAGTCGCGAGAAGAGCACGCCGCCGCCCGCTCAGTACAACCGTCCACTCGCTAATACTGTCGACTGACTACTACCTCTCCCGACCCGCCACATATAGATGACAACTGTTCCTGCCGACCCGCTACGTGCTACTAGTGTCGTGTGGCGCAGACTAGCGACGATAAGAAACGCTCTGGTCAGAGATTGTGTCGTGCCTCGCCATCGCTGGTAATGAGTACATACGTGTTTCAGCGCGCGTACCGGAAGACGCAGTGCGGAGCCAGAGACTGTGTTGTCGAGGCCGTCGACGCAGTGCATGTCGGTCGGTCGAGTGCGTGCGGGAGGGCAGAGAGGCAGCGTCGGCACGGAGATGCACGCACGGGGGCTGCGGCGTGGCGCGTTTGCGGTAGGCGCCTTTGGTGGCAACGGCCGGGACAAGCAGCGGTGTATGGTGTGGTGCGGGCCGGACAGGGGCGGAGGAGGAGGAGGAGGCGGCGCGACGATGGCATTGGGGCGGAAACGGGGACGGGGACGGCGACGGCGGATGTTGAGAGGCGTCACGCGCGGACCGACACAGACGCACAGATAGATAGGTAGGAAGAAGAAGAAGGGGCGGCTGGTGAGTGAGTGCAATTTAGGCGGTAGACACAAGAGGTCGGCACGGCATTTGCGTGATGTGGCGTTGTGACGGGGTGTGCTCGCTTGCCTCGTTTTGTTGATGCGCGCAGGAAGATGTGCAGAGCAGCGGCGGGCGGCTCGGCTCGGTTCGGTTTGGCCCGGCGGGCCGCGCTGTTGTCGCGGACGTGAGCGCCCCCTGGCGGGTGGCCGGAGGCGGCGCGGCGTGTTGGACGTGTGGCTGGCGGCAGTGCACAATTGCGAGTGGCTGGCGGTGTGGCGGTTGGCGCGTCGGGCGGCCGAGAGAGAGGAGAGGTATGTGTTTGCGGGCGCCTTTGCTGCGCGGCGTCGTGCAGGGCGGGCGGGCGGGCGCCTGTCGACTGTGTGTGTGTGTGTGTGTGTGTGTGTGGCGAATTGGCGGCGTTGTGCTCCGGCCGAAGGCGTCTGGAGAGGAGAGTTGGTCGTGATGTCATGTCGCGCCGTGTCATGTTTGCGAAACGGCTGCCGAGAGGTGTGGTGGTAGCGAGCCGGTCGGTGTCGGTGCGATGGGAATGTGCGTTTGGCGGTTTCGGTGTGCTTTTTGCGGCGTGAGAGTGGGGCGGGCGGGCAGGCTTGCTGTTGTTGGTTCCTTGTGTCTTGTGTGTAGCTTGATGGCAACGTGGAAGGGCGCCGGTTTCGAGCCGTGCGTGTGGTTGTCGACGTTGACTGGTTGGGGTGTGCCGTTGCACGTGCATGTTTGGGTCGTTGGTGTGGTTTTGGCTGGCTGGCTGGCTGGCTGGCTGTGTGTGTGTACGACGGGAAGGGGGAGGCGGCGGTGGATAGTGCAGTAGTTGTGTCGTTGGCACGGGCGTCGGGTGCGGCTGTGCGTAGTGGCGGAAAGGTGTCGGTTGCGGGAAGCGAGGCCGTCGTTGGCGGTGTCGCGTGCCTTCGTGAATCGAGTGGGGGCGGGGAAAGGAGCAGCGTGCCGCTGCGTCGTGGCCGTTAGCCAGAGGCTGTGCTTTGATAGTTTTGTGGACGGTTCGTGCGAGGCGATTTGTTGCCTGCCCTATGTTTGTTTGTTTGTTGTTTTGGAGACGACGACTGGTTGGTGGCGTGCGCGCGAGCGAAGTGGCGGTGTGCGTTTCCCGTGTCGACTGCCGGCCGGCGACAGGTGCGCCGTCGGTGGGGTGGGTGGCCGGCACAAGTAGGGGCGGCGGCGTCGTTGCGGTGTGTTTGTGTTGTCGGCGACAGCTGTTTGTGCGGTGCGTGTGAATGGTGGTGCAAACGTGTGCTGGCGTTGAGGCTGCGACCGCGGCGTGTTGTTGGTTGATGTTGAACAGCGGCTGTGTGCGGTGGTGGTGTTGCCGCACGTGCATCCGGCCCGGCGCGGAAAGCGCAGTTGCGGCGGCCCTTCGGTGCCAGCCACGTCGCGTGAGCGGCGGGTTGCTCTGGTCGACACGTGGTGCTCTGGTTTGTTGTTTGGTGCCCTTTGGCCGGTGGGTGGTCCGTGTGTCTCGGTATCTGGTCGTGGTCGTGCTGCCCGTTTGTCGGCGTTGTCCTGTGGCTTCGCTTTTGTTTTTGCGGCGTGCCGACGACCCGACGCGACCTTTACACCCAAAGTGTGGCGCCCGAAAGGTGAACCAACGTCGTAATCCGACCTGGGCGCTTAAGCTCTAAGCCTAAGCTGAGCGAACCGAACCTGTAGCGTTGCGTAGCGTGAGGTGCGGTGAGGTCAGCCTCAGCGCCAAGTAAGCCAAGCTGTCCGGCCGTGAGGTGGGTGGGTAGGTAGGTGCGGCTGCTGCGGCCACCTGACGCCCGACGTGTGTTTGAATGCTTAACCTAAGTTTGAGGCTTAACCTAACCCAAGTGGCCTTAACCTAACCTAACCTAACCTAACCTCTGACGCCCGACGTGTGTTTGAATGCTTAACCTAAGTTTGACGCTTAACCTAACACCGACCCTTAACCTAACCGAGGTGCCCCTAACCTAACCTTAATGTAACGTAACCTAACCTAACCTCTGACGCCTGACGTGTGTTTTGAATGCTTAACCTAACCCAAGTGCCCTTAACCTAACCCACGTCCACCGAACCTAACCGAGACGTGTGAACCTAATGTCTAACTCGTAACGCGTGATGTTGGCTGTCGTGTGTGCTGACGGCAGATTGGGTTGGTCTGTAGTTGCGGATTTCGGGTTTGCCTCGGGCGAGGGGTTGGCTCGTAAGCGGCGAGGGGCGCTCCGGCGGAGCATGTTGCTTTGCAGGCGGCGCCCGTTTTTGCGGCGGGCACAATTGAAATTGTTGGGAAACGAACGAAAGGGCTGTGAATGTTGGCGGGCGAGAGGAGGAGGACGTGGCCCGACGGCTGCGGGCCGATCGGGAAACGGTGGGAGGGCGATGGGGCGGCGGAGGTGCGTTTGCACGGCCGTCATCGCCGCACGCCTCCGCTTGTGTGGCTGTGGCGCCGGCCGCGCTGGCCGGGCTGCCGCGGCGACGGTGCGGGGCTTTTGCCGAAGGTTTGGCCATTGTGGCCGGTCGCCGGCTGGGGCTGTGGGGGCGGCATTTGGGCGTGGGCGGCGATTCTCGGCGGGCCGACCCAGGCTGTAGCGCGCGGTGGCTGCAGTTTGGCCGTGGTTTGCGGCGCTGCCGTGGCGACTGGTTGGCGACTGTGGTGTGGCTGTGTGTAGCCCCATCCTCGGTGGTTTGAAAGGCGCGGGTGGTTGTGGCGCAGGTGTGGGGCTGCTCCGCACAGGCTGTCGGACGTTGGGCGGTAGCAAGCGCGGGAGGCGCGGCGCGGCGGCGCGCAGAGTGGCGGCCGCTCTCTCGGCCGTCCGCGCCCGCCCGCGACACTGGCTGGGCCTGTGCGTCGAGGCGGCTATTCCTCTGCTGTGCGCTCCGCTCGCTGCGTGTCTCCTCTCGCTCTCGCTGCTCGCTGTGTGTTAACGCGCGTCGTCGAAATGGCAGATCAGGCGGCTACGAACGAGACTGCTGCGGCACCCGCCGCCACCGGCACTACGAAGAAGGCAAAGTCTGCGTCGTCTGCGAAGAAGCCGCGCGCCAAGCCTGCGCACCCGCGCACCTCTGAGATGGTGACGGCCGCCATCAAGAGTCTGAAGGAGCGCGGCGGATCGTCGCTGCAGGCGATCAAGAAGTACATTGCCGCGCACTACAAGCTGGACGCGGAGAAGCTGGCGCCGTTTATCAAGAAGTACCTCAAGTCGGCCGTGGTGGCGGGCGAGCTGGTGCAGACGAAGGGGAAGGGCGCGTCCGGCTCTTTCAAGCTTGCCGGCGCCGGCGGCGGGGCGGCTGAGGGCGGCAAGGCTCGTGCTGGCGGTGCCAAGAAGAAGCGCGCCGCTCCGGCCAGCAAGGAGAAGAAGGGCGCCCGTGCGGCCGGCGCAAAGAAGGCTGGTGGCGTGAAGGCGGCGACTGGTCGGAAGGCGGGCGCCGCCAAGAAGGCGTCTGCGGCGTCGGCCGCTCCCGCCGGTGCGAAGAAGGCGGCTGCTGCCAAGCCGGCCAAGGCCAAGTCGCCGTCGAAGGCGAAGAAGGCCGCCAAGGTTCCGACGAAGAAGCCGAAGGCGCCGCGCCCGAAGAAGGCGACGACGCCGTCTAAGGCGAAGGCTTCGCCCAAGAAGAAGAAGTAGAGAGGAATGGGAAAGGAAGGGTTGGCGGTTGACTCCGTCGTCCGCACCCCCCGTCCCCGTCGTCTAGTGGCGCGCAACAGACGCGCGGCCCAAAACGGCCCTTCTCAGGGCCATCAAAGCACGTCGGGAAGGTTTTGATTGTCGTGTTTGTGTTGCGGTGTGGTTGTGTCGTCTGGCGTTTCTGTATGCCCGTGTGTGGATACTGTTTGCGTGCCGTGGTGGTTGGATTGCGGGGGGGGGGTCGGTGGCGGGTGCGGGCGGCGGTAGCGGTTTTGTCGTTGCGGTTGATTGTCGCCGTTTTTTTTTTTTGGTCGCGGCCGGCCGACGGTTGGTTTTGTGTCATGTTGTTTGAATACTTTGGTTGGCCTGCCTGCCGTCTTCTCGGATGTGTCTTGTCTTGTGTGTGTGTTCTTGCAACGGGGGCGGGGGACGTTGAGATGTGGAAAGGGTCGGTGGCGTTGGACGTGCCTGGCTTTTTGTTTCGTTTTCTTTTCGAAACGAAGCGGCGGCCGGCCGTGTGGTTGACGGCGTCGGCCGATGGGTATTGTGCGCTTTGAGCGCCGCGCCGGGGAGGCATGATGTTGATTGTTGCGCGCGCCAGCAAGCTGGCAGGGGAGAGCGGCTGTGGCGGACGGACGGGAAGTGGAAGTGGTGTTTTGTCTTTGGTTCTGTGGTTGTGGGGCGAGAGGCGACCGACAAAGTTTGCTCGCGACGGAGTGATGTTAGTGGCCCTTAAAAGGGCCGTTTTGTTTGTTGCGTGCGTGGGCGGTGCCCAGCGGCTGGCGCGGTGTTTAGGCGCGCTCGCCGCGGATGCGGCGCGCGAGCTGGATGTCCTTGGGCATGATGGTGACGCGCTTGGCGTGGATTGCGCACAGGTTGGTGTCTTCGAAGAGGCCGACGAGGTAGGCCTCGCTGGCCTCCTGCAGGGCCATGACCGCGGAGCTCTGGAAGCGCAGGTCGGTCTTGAAGTCCTGGGCGATCTCGCGCACTAGGCGCTGGAATGGCAGCTTGCGGATGAGCAGCTCTGTGCTCTTCTGGTAGCGCCTGATTTCTCGCAGGGCGACGGTGCCCGGCCTGTAGCGGTGGGGCTTCTTGACGCCGCCGGTGGCGGGCGCGCTCTTCCTCGCCGCCTTGGTGGCGAGCTGTTTGCGCGGCGCCTTTCCGCCGGTGGACTTGCGGGCCGTTTGCTTTGTGCGGGCCATAGCGGTAGCGGTTAGCGGAGCGGCGTGGAGGCGAGCGAGGTGCTGCGTCGGGTGCTGCCTTGACGACACGGGCGCGCGCCAGCCACCGTGGTGCGCTTATATGCCCTCGGTTGCGCGTGGTGGGGGGAGGGCGGGCCAGAGTCTATATAGGGGGGCTGGCGCGTGCGCCGGGCGCAGACCGTAGCCGACTCGCTAGCGCCGGGTGAGGAGCCAGCCGCTGCAGCAGACGCTTTGCTTGCCTTGAGCTTTTTGAGGATTTAGAAGAGATGACTGGCCGCGGCAAGGGAGGAAAGGGGCTCGGCAAGGGTGGCGCCAAGCGGCACCGCAAGGTGTTGCGCGACAACATCCAGGGCATCACGAAGCCCGCGATCCGCCGCCTGGCTCGCAGGGGCGGCGTGAAGCGCATCTCTGGTCTGATCTACGAGGAGACCCGCGGAGTGCTGAAGGTGTTCCTGGAGAACGTGATCCGCGACGCGGTGACGTACACTGAGCACGCCAAGCGCAAGACTGTGACGGCCATGGACGTGGTGTACGCCCTGAAGAGGCAGGGGCGCACCCTGTACGGTTTCGGCGGTTAGGCGCGTCGCAGCCGGTGTGCTGTGCCGCGTTGGCCTTCCCGCGGCCGTGGGAGAGACGAAAACGGCCCTTTTCAGGGCCACCACACTGTTCGGAAATTGAAAAGTGCGAAAGAGTCTGTGTTGTTGCTGCGTGTGTTGCCTGCCTGCCTTGTTTCTTTCATTCTTCATTTCGTTTGCGTTTGACTGACGTGACGTGACTGGGAGAAAGGAAAGGAAGCGGGTCTTGTGGCTGTGTGTGTGTGTGTGTGTGTGTGTGTGTGTGTGTGTGTGTGTGCGTGCGCGCGCGCGCGAGAGAGGGCGTTGTGTGTGTGTGTTTTGTTTATCGATCGATGGAGACGCCGGGCTGTGTGTTGTTGTTGTTGTTGTTGTTGTTGTTGTGCGAGAGGCGGTGAATATTTGCGTGGTTTTGGCTGTGTGTTTGCGGCGGCGTTGGAGTTGCCGAGGCAAGGCGTGCCCATAGGCGGCCGGATCAGCTGTTTCGTTTGTATGGGGCGCGCGGGAGTGGAGGGCGGTGTGTCGACACGCTCGTTTAACAGTTGGTGATTATTGCTGTCGTTGTCGTTTGGAAGGCGACTGTGCGTGCGTGGAGGTGCTTGAGGCAAACGAAAAACAAAAGAGAAACGTGTGTGTGGCCACACGGGCTGTGGACGACAAGATGGCGGCGGCTCTTCTTGTTGTTCTTCTCTCTTTCCTTTAGTCCTCTACCGTTAGAGGGGGAGTTGGTGGAGGTTATTGTCGCCTGTGGACATTTGCTCCTCTTTTCTGTGTGTTGTTCTTATCTTTGGTAGTGTGCTTTTTCGGACGTTGCTGTTTGTTGAGAGTGATTATGTGTTCTGTTTGTGCTACTGCTGGAGTAGCGACTCGGGTCTTGCACATCTGTCCCTGTGGTGTTCATATTGCCCAAGGGTCAAGACGTAATAGTCATTTTCTGAATTCCGCGCGGTGGCGTAGAACGCTTGTGCCAGGGCGCGGAATCGTGTTGTGGGTGGTTGTAGGCAGGTCTGCCGCGGGGACGTGTAAGGCCCGTCGTAGAGCGCTCTGCTTTGGACCCTTCTGTAGGCGATGCATCGTCGACCTGGCTGCATAGCCCCTATAGAGGGCGCGCATATTTCCAGTATCGGTATCGCTACCCCTGTTGCGGGGTCGAGGGAACAGGGGTACAGGATCTGCATCCTGGCGTGAGCGTTTGTGCCAAGTTGCCCTATGTGACACTTCGATGTCAGGCGTGACACCGAGGTACCTCGCAGAATATCTGCCCCTGCAATCGTAGCAGTTGGTATGGTCTTCTTGCCGGCGGCGGCTGTGGAAGTGAAGTTAAGTTAAAGTAAAGTAAAGTAAAGCAAAGCGCGGCGAGGACGACTGAAATTTTGCTTTGGACGTAGGTTTGTGTGGTGGCCCTGAAAAGGGCCGATTGTTGTGAGCCGAGCCGGGCCGGCAAAGCGCGTTGCGTGCAGGGGAGCACGCAGCGCTGCTGGGCGGCGGGTCCGCGTGCCGATTGCCTGGCCTCTCTGTTTAGGCCTTCTTCTCGGTCTTCTTTGGCAGCAGGACGGCCTGGATGTTGGGCAGGACACCACCCTGTGCGATGGTGACGCCCGACAGGAGCTTGTTGAGCTCCTCGTCGTTGCGGATGGCAAGCTGCAGGTGGCGCGGGATGATGCGCGTCTTCTTGTTGTCGCGGGCCGCGTTTCCGGCCAGCTCGAGCACCTCAGCCGCGAGGTACTCCATGACGGCGGCGAGGTAGACGGGCGCCCCGGCGCCGACGCGCTCGGCGTAGTTTCCCTTGCGCAGGAGGCGGTGGATTCTGCCGACCGGGAACTGGAGCCCGGCCCTGCTTGAGCGGGACTTTGACTTGCCCTTGACTTTGCCTCCCTTTCCGCGTCCGGACATGGCGATGCGCTGTGGTGTAAAAAAACGAGACGAGACGAAGGACGGTGCGAGCCGCAGCGAGTCGAGCAGCGGAGTGGCGGCGCCGCCAGGGGTGGGGGTCCTTTATGCTCTCGGGTGCGGCGGCCGGTTGCGCTCGCGGCCCATTGGTCGGCGGCCGCAACGGGGCGAGCTGGTAAAGGTGCGGCGGCGGGGCGCGCTGGGTGCCACTGTGTGGGGAGACGCTGACTAGAGCGGAGCGCTTGCTGCTGGTGTTGCTGCCGTACGTTCTTGTTTGTTTGCGATGCCGCCCAAGACTAGCGGGAAGGCCGCCAAGAAGGCTGGCAAGGCGCAGAAGAACATTTCGAAGGGCGACAAGAAGAAGAAGCGCAAGAGGAAGGAGAGCTATGCCATCTACATCTACAAGGTGCTGAAGCAGGTGCACCCTGACACGGGCATCTCGTCGAAGGCGATGAGCATCATGAACAGCTTCGTGAACGACATTTTCGAGCGCATCGCGGCCGAGGCGTCTCGCCTGGCGCACTACAACAAGCGCTCGACCATCACGTCCCGCGAGATCCAGACCGCTGTGCGGCTGTTGCTGCCTGGCGAGCTGGCCAAGCACGCCGTGAGCGAGGGCACGAAGGCGGTGACCAAGTACACGAGCTCCAAGTAAGGAGGTGGCTCTGGAATGGAAGGAGATCCTCCGTTGCGAGAGCGGCAAAACGGCCCTTTTCAGGGCCACCAAATGGCCTTTGCGGGAAGGGCGGAATTGTTGTTGTTGTTGTTTTTGTTTTGTTTTGTGTGTGAGTGGGTGGACGGTGGCAATAGCTACCGCTTTGGTTGCGACGCGACGGGGTGGGGTGGCCGATGCGATGAATAATTTGATTGTTTATGGGGCGCGTCGCGTGTCGCGTGTTGCGGGGTGCGGCCACGGTGTGACGTGGAATGGAGGCACGTGCGCACAAGTCGTTGTCTGCGAGGGGGGGGGGGGGAAGTGCGATCGGTGATGTGCCCTTTGGATGGAGGTGCCGGTTAGTTACGTGACGGGTGGAAACGACACGCGATTGTTGGGAATGTCAGTGTGTAACGACGGCCGTTTGCGGGTCGGTTTGCACGCCATATATGGCGAGGGTGAAATGTGTCTGTAAATGCAGCGTGGAGGCGTGTGAGTGACGTTTAAATGTGAACGCGCATTGAGACACACCACTGTGTATTGCATTGTACGGGCGACACGCACGATGATATGTACCTTTCCCCCGACTCTGATTTCGATAGTCGTGTCTGACCGACTGTGTCTGCTTGTGTGCGTACGACGCACGCACACCGACGTCGTCATTGAAGATGCATGCTCGCGTGTCCAGTGCAGTACAGTAGAGTAAGCGCGACGCTAGAAGACGACGGTCGCTTTGGCGAATGTGCGTACACGTGTTTGTGTGTATGTCGGTGATGTGGTCCGATCCGTCGCCTCTGGGAAACTGTCGATCGGCGCGGTACACCGGACGTCTTGAACACCCGTCATACCGTCATACCGTCATACCGTTGGTACACCGTCGCGCTGAGAACGGTTACCGAAAGGTGAACGAACCTCTGATCGGTCGAATGTCTGGGCAGAACGTGAGGAGAGAATGGTGGAGGAAAGGACAGAGGGGAAAAAACAAATATATATATAGAGAGAGAGAGAGAGAGAGAGAGAGAGAGAGCGAGAAAAAAAAACCAAACAAAACGGAGAAACGCAGTGTAGAGCAACGGAACGTTCCCGTGTCGGAGGTGTATTGTAGCCGCACTGAAATGCGCGTAACGGCGCGGCGGCAAGTGTCTGCCGTGGTGAACGTTACCTTTGACGGCTGAATTGTGCGTTGCGTTGCTTTGCTTTCCCGGATGTGTATGTAACGTAACGTTCGTTGAGATGGTTCTGAGGAAGAATGTACGACAGTGCCCGTGCCGTCTATGTTCGTGTGCAAAGCCATTGTGTGTGTGTGTGTGTGTGTGTGTGTTGTTTTGAGAATTGCGTCCGGGAATGGCGGTGGGCGTGCCCTGCATGTGGCCCGGAAGGCTGTTCGTTTCGCGGTAGTGTGTGGACAGGGGAGGGGCACGCGTAACGCTGCTGGCATGGCATGGCATGGCATTCGGGAGATGGGAGGGGGCAAACGAAGAAAACAAGACGCGGAGGCTATAAAGACGGGGAGGGGCGCGGTGTGGGTGGCTTGCGCTGCGCTCGGCTGGCGCGTGCGGCGTTGTTTTTGTGCAAAAGAAGAGAAAACGAATGGGTTGCCGGGAGGGGGCCGTTGTGGTGTAGCCGCAGACGCGGCTGTCAGTGAACGTGGTGAGACCGAGGGATGCGGGAGGGGCGGGGGCGGGGAAGACGCTAGAAGAAGGAGAAAAACGCTGCTGCAACCAACATAAAATGAGGCCCTTTGTAACCTGCCAGCAACAAAACAACAACAAAAAAAAAAAAAGGCGTCTATCAACATTGAATGTAAATGGAAATGGACCCAAGTGTAACCTCCCCGCACAAATAGTCGTAAGTAAGTGAGTGAGTGAGTGAGTGAGTGAGTGAGTGAGTGAATGATGATAAAAATGTGCCAGAATGTTGTTAACGTCCCTAGAAAATGAACGAACGAAGATTGATGAGAAACGCGCGATAATATGATGAATGGAAATAATGAACCATGAACATCTCAACAGACATAATTGAAAACCCGATAAACGTTGTAAGGGCAGCGCTGGCTGACCTTCGGCCCTGTGTATTCTGAAACGCCCCCCTTTGAACAACAATGTATACAAAACTGTGCTTAAACTGACACACAATATTTTGAGCGCAACGCAATCTGACTATCAAAGATCCCTGCAAAAGAATGGCCCTGAGTAACATTAAAGTACACCTGTCGGAAATCACTTACCTCACAAAAATCTTCATTACTCGAACTACTGCAATACAGCGAGCACCACTGCTGCCAGCTAAATAAGAGATTCCAAACTACGGAGGGCACTAACTACCGATAGGGATAGTTAGCAAAGTAAAGATGTTTAATAGAGAACAACAAACAATGTATTTACCCTTAATATCATCACCAGTCATAATATATGTAATTTGAAACGTCCGCCATCTCTGTCCTCACATGCACCAGTGCTGGCGGCTCACCCCTAACTGCGCAACGCTACGCGCTGTTCACATCCAGCTATAGCAGTTCATGACAACAACAATGCAAACTAGCCACAGACTGCACACAGCACAGGCAGTGATTTTCACGCGGAGCGCTACGTGGCATTACCAATATAAAAATCTAAACAAACAGCGTACGTACAAATTAGAATAAAAAGAGCAAAAGATCGTTACGTCAAAAAAAAAAAAAAAAAAAACAAAAAAGACAAAAGAGAAAAAACAAACTGCATCTATATGTGCTCTTAACTGTAGATACCTGTACACAGCGTCGTGCAATGAATGCCGGCTCACATTTAATTTTGATTGTTGGAGGAAATGCGTAGGAAATATTATTTAAATGGAAATGAATGGTTGTACTTTAAAAAAGTTTGTTTGGAAACAAAGTATTATTGGGGCATTTTGTTGTGAAGAAAATAGTTACAATTGACATACAGTATTAGATTTGCGCAATGCAGCTTCATTACCTTACCTGTAATAACAGTATGCATCGTCCCGAACGGAGACCAGAGTCGCGAGAAGAGCACGCCGCCGCCCGCTCAGTACAACCGTCCACTCGCTAATACTGTCGACTGACTACTACCTCTCCCGACCCGCCACATATAGATGACAACTGTTCCTGCCGACCCGCTACGTGCTACTAGTGTCGTGTGGCGCAGACTAGCGACGATAAGAAACGCTCTGGTCAGAGATTGTGTCGTGCCTCGCCATCGCTGGTAATGAGTACATACGTGTTTCAGCGCGCGTACCGGAAGACGCAGTGCGGAGCCAGAGACTGTGTTGTCGAGGCCGTCGACGCAGTGCATGTCGGTCGGTCGAGTGCGTGCGGGAGGGCAGAGAGGCAGCGTCGGCACGGAGATGCACGCACGGGGGCTGCGGCGTGGCGCGTTTGCGGTAGGCGCCTTTGGTGGCAACGGCCGGGACAAGCAGCGGTGTATGGTGTGTGGTGCGGGCCGGACAGGGGCGGAGGAGGAGGAGGAGGCGGCGCGACGATGGCATTGGGGCGGAAACGGGGACGGGGACGGCGACGGCGGATGTTGAGAGGCGTCACGCGCGGACCGACACAGACGCACAGATAGATAGGTAGGAAGAAGAAGAAGGGGCGGCTGGTGAGTGAGTGCAATTTAGGCGGTAGACACAAGAGGTCGGCACGGCATTTGCGTGATGTGGCGTTGTGACGGGGTGTGCTCGCTTGCCTCGTTTTGTTGATGCGCGCAGGAAGATGTGCAGAGCAGCGGCGGGCGGCTCGGCTCGGTTCGGTTTGGCCCGGCGGGCCGCGCTGTTGTCGCGGACGTGAGCGCCCCCTGGCGGGTGGCCGGAGGCGGCGCGGCGTGTTGGACGTGTGGCTGGCGGCAGTGCACAATTGCGAGTGGCTGGCGGTGTGGCGGTTGGCGCGTCGGGCGGCCGAGAGAGAGGAGAGGTATGTGTTTGCGGGCGCCTTTGCTGCGCGGCGTCGTGCAGGGCGGGCGGGCGGGCGCCTGTCGACTGTGTGTGTGTGTGTGTGTGTGTGTGTGTGGCGAATTGGCGGCGTTGTGCTCCGGCCGAAGGCGTCTGGAGAGGAGAGTTGGTCGTGATGTCATGTCGCGCCGTGTCATGTTTGCGAAACGGCTGCCGAGAGGTGTGGTGGTAGCGAGCCGGTCGGTGTCGGTGCGATGGGAATGTGCGTTTGGCGGTTTCGGTGTGCTTTTTGCGGCGTGAGAGTGGGGCGGGCGGGCAGGCTTGCTGTTGTTGGTTCCTTGTGTCTTGTGTGTAGCTTGATGGCAACGTGGAAGGGCGCCGGTTTCGAGCCGTGCGTGTGGTTGTCGACGTTGACTGGTTGGGGTGTGCCGTTGCACGTGCATGTTTGGGTCGTTGGTGTGGTTTTGGCTGGCTGGCTGGCTGGCTGGCTGTGTGTGTGTACGACGGGAAGGGGGAGGCGGCGGTGGATAGTGCAGTAGTTGTGTCGTTGGCACGGGCGTCGGGTGCGGCTGTGCGTAGTGGCGGAAAGGTGTCGGTTGCGGGAAGCGAGGCCGTCGTTGGCGGTGTCGCGTGCCTTCGTGAATCGAGTGGGGGCGGGGAAAGGAGCAGCGTGCCGCTGCGTCGTGGCCGTTAGCCAGAGGCTGTGCTTTGATAGTTTTGTGGACGGTTCGTGCGAGGCGATTTGTTGCCTGCCCTATGTTTGTTTGTTTGTTGTTTTGGAGACGACGACTGGTTGGTGGCGTGCGCGCGAGCGAAGTGGCGGTGTGCGTTTCCCGTGTCGACTGCCGGCCGGCGACAGGTGCGCCGTCGGTGGGGTGGGTGGCCGGCACAAGTAGGGGCGGCGGCGTCGTTGCGGTGTGTTTGTGTTGTCGGCGACAGCTGTTTGTGCGGTGCGTGTGAATGGTGGTGCAAACGTGTGCTGGCGTTGAGGCTGCGACCGCGGCGTGTTGTTGGTTGATGTTGAACAGCGGCTGTGTGCGGTGGTGGTGTTGCCGCACGTGCATCCGGCCCGGCGCGGAAAGCGCAGTTGCGGCGGCCCTTCGGTGCCAGCCACGTCGCGTGAGCGGCGGGTTGCTCTGGTCGACACGTGGTGCTCTGGTTTGTTGTTTGGTGCCCTTTGGCCGGTGGGTGGTCCGTGTGTCTCGGTATCTGGTCGTGGTCGTGCTGCCCGTTTGTCGGCGTTGTCCTGTGGCTTCGCTTTTGTTTTTGCGGCGTGCCGACGACCCGACGCGACCTTTACACCCAAAGTGTGGCGCCCGAAGGTGAACCAACGTCGTAATCCGACCTGGGCGCTTAAGCTCTAAGCCTAAGCTGAGCGAACCGAACCTGTAGCGTTGCGTAGCGTGAGGTGCGGTGAGGTCAGCCTCAGCGCCAAGTAAGCCAAGCTGTCCGGCCGTGAGGTGGGTGGGTAGGTAGGTGCGGCTGCTGCGGCCACCTGACGCCCGACGTGTGTTTGAATGCTTAACCTAAGTTTGAGGCTTAACCTAACCCAAGTGGCCTTAACCTAACCTAACCTAACCTAACCTCTGACGCCCGACGTGTGTTTGAATGCTTAACCTAAGTTTGACGCTTAACCTAACACCGACCCTTAACCTAACCGAGGTGCCCCTAACCTAACCTTAATGTAACGTAACCTAACCTAACCTCTGACGCCTGACGTGTGTTTTGAATGCTTAACCTAACCCAAGTGCCCTTAACCTAACCCACGTCCACCGAACCTAACCGAGACGTGTGAACCTAATGTCTAACTCGTAACGCGTGATGTTGGCTGTCGTGTGTGCTGACGGCAGATTGGGTTGGTCTGTAGTTGCGGATTTCGGGTTTGCCTCGGGCGAGGGGTTGGCTCGTAAGCGGCGAGGGGCGCTCCGGCGGAGCATGTTGCTTTGCAGGCGGCGCCCGTTTTTGCGGCGGGCACAATTGAAATTGTTGGGAAACGAACGAAAGGGCTGTGAATGTTGGCGGGCGAGAGGAGGAGGACGTGGCCCGACGGCTGCGGGCCGATCGGGAAACGGTGGGAGGGCGATGGGGCGGCGGAGGTGCGTTTGCACGGCCGTCATCGCCGCACGCCTCCGCTTGTGTGGCTGTGGCGCCGGCCGCGCTGGCCGGGCTGCCGCGGCGACGGTGCGGGGCTTTTGCCGAAGGTTTGGCCATTGTGGCCGGTCGCCGGCTGGGGCTGTGGGGGCGGCATTTGGGCGTGGGCGGCGATTCTCGGCGGGCCGACCCAGGCTGTAGCGCGCGGTGGCTGCAGTTTGGCCGTGGTTTGCGGCGCTGCCGTGGCGACTGGTTGGCGACTGTGGTGTGGCTGTGTGTAGCCCCATCCTCGGTGGTTTGAAAGGCGCGGGTGGTTGTGGCGCAGGTGTGGGGCTGCTCCGCACAGGCTGTCGGACGTTGGGCGGTAGCAAGCGCGGGAGGCGCGGCGCGGCGGCGCGCAGAGTGGCGGCCGCTCTCTCGGCCGTCCGCGCCCGCCCGCGACACTGGCTGGGCCTGTGCGTCGAGGCGGCTATTCCTCTGCTGTGCGCTCCGCTCGCTGCGTGTCTCCTCTCGCTCTCGCTGCTCGCTGTGTGTTAACGCGCGTCGTCGAAATGGCAGATCAGGCGGCTACGAACGAGACTGCTGCGGCACCCGCCGCCACCGGCACTACGAAGAAGGCAAAGTCTGCGTCGTCTGCGAAGAAGCCGCGCGCCAAGCCTGCGCACCCGCGCACCTCTGAGATGGTGACGGCCGCCATCAAGAGTCTGAAGGAGCGCGGCGGATCGTCGCTGCAGGCGATCAAGAAGTACATTGCCGCGCACTACAAGCTGGACGCGGAGAAGCTGGCGCCGTTTATCAAGAAGTACCTCAAGTCGGCCGTGGTGGCGGGCGAGCTGGTGCAGACGAAGGGGAAGGGCGCGTCCGGCTCTTTCAAGCTTGCCGGCGCCGGCGGCGGGGCGGCTGAGGGCGGCAAGGCTCGTGCTGGCGGTGCCAAGAAGAAGCGCGCCGCTCCGGCCAGCAAGGAGAAGAAGGGCGCCCGTGCGGCCGGCGCAAAGAAGGCTGGTGGCGTGAAGGCGGCGACTGGTCGGAAGGCGGGCGCCGCCAAGAAGGCGTCTGCGGCGTCGGCCGCTCCCGCCGGTGCGAAGAAGGCGGCTGCTGCCAAGCCGGCCAAGGCCAAGTCGCCGTCGAAGGCGAAGAAGGCCGCCAAGGTTCCGACGAAGAAGCCGAAGGCGCCGCGCCCGAAGAAGGCGACGACGCCGTCTAAGGCGAAGGCTTCGCCCAAGAAGAAGAAGTAGAGAGGAATGGGAAAGGAAGGGTTGGCGGTTGACTCCGTCGTCCGCACCCCCCGTCCCCGTCGTCTAGTGGCGCGCAACAGACGCGCGGCCCAAAACGGCCCTTCTCAGGGCCATCAAAGCACGTCGGGAAGGTTTTGATTGTCGTGTTTGTGTTGCGGTGTGGTTGTGTCGTCTGGCGTTTCTGTATGCCCGTGTGTGGATACTGTTTGCGTGCCGTGGTGGTTGGATTGCGGGGGGGGGGTCGGTGGCGGGTGCGGGCGGCGGTAGCGGTTTTGTCGTTGCGGTTGATTGTCGCCGTTTTTTTTTTTTGGTCGCGGCCGGCCGACGGTTGGTTTTGTGTCATGTTGTTTGAATACTTTGGTTGGCCTGCCTGCCGTCTTCTCGGATGTGTCTTGTCTTGTGTGTGTGTTCTTGCAACGGGGGCGGGGGACGTTGAGATGTGGAAAGGGTCGGTGGCGTTGGACGTGCCTGGCTTTTTGTTTCGTTTTCTTTTCGAAACGAAGCGGCGGCCGGCCGTGTGGTTGACGGCGTCGGCCGATGGGTATTGTGCGCTTTGAGCGCCGCGCCGGGGAGGCATGATGTTGATTGTTGCGCGCGCCAGCAAGCTGGCAGGGGAGAGCGGCTGTGGCGGACGGACGGGAAGTGGAAGTGGTGTTTTGTCTTTGGTTCTGTGGTTGTGGGGCGAGAGGCGACCGACAAAGTTTGCTCGCGACGGAGTGATGTTAGTGGCCCTTAAAAGGGCCGTTTTGTTTGTTGCGTGCGTGGGCGGTGCCCAGCGGCTGGCGCGGTGTTTAGGCGCGCTCGCCGCGGATGCGGCGCGCGAGCTGGATGTCCTTGGGCATGATGGTGACGCGCTTGGCGTGGATTGCGCACAGGTTGGTGTCTTCGAAGAGGCCGACGAGGTAGGCCTCGCTGGCCTCCTGCAGGGCCATGACCGCGGAGCTCTGGAAGCGCAGGTCGGTCTTGAAGTCCTGGGCGATCTCGCGCACTAGGCGCTGGAATGGCAGCTTGCGGATGAGCAGCTCTGTGCTCTTCTGGTAGCGCCTGATTTCTCGCAGGGCGACGGTGCCCGGCCTGTAGCGGTGGGGCTTCTTGACGCCGCCGGTGGCGGGCGCGCTCTTCCTCGCCGCCTTGGTGGCGAGCTGTTTGCGCGGCGCCTTTCCGCCGGTGGACTTGCGGGCCGTTTGCTTTGTGCGGGCCATAGCGGTAGCGGTTAGCGGAGCGGCGTGGAGGCGAGCGAGGTGCTGCGTCGGGTGCTGCCTTGACGACACGGGCGCGCGCCAGCCACCGTGGTGCGCTTATATGCCCTCGGTTGCGCGTGGTGGGGGGAGGGCGGGCCAGAGTCTATATAGGGGGGCTGGCGCGTGCGCCGGGCGCAGACCGTAGCCGACTCGCTAGCGCCGGGTGAGGAGCCAGCCGCTGCAGCAGACGCTTTGCTTGCCTTGAGCTTTTTGAGGATTTAGAAGAGATGACTGGCCGCGGCAAGGGAGGAAAGGGGCTCGGCAAGGGTGGCGCCAAGCGGCACCGCAAGGTGTTGCGCGACAACATCCAGGGCATCACGAAGCCCGCGATCCGCCGCCTGGCTCGCAGGGGCGGCGTGAAGCGCATCTCTGGTCTGATCTACGAGGAGACCCGCGGAGTGCTGAAGGTGTTCCTGGAGAACGTGATCCGCGACGCGGTGACGTACACTGAGCACGCCAAGCGCAAGACTGTGACGGCCATGGACGTGGTGTACGCCCTGAAGAGGCAGGGGCGCACCCTGTACGGTTTCGGCGGTTAGGCGCGTCGCAGCCGGTGTGCTGTGCCGCGTTGGCCTTCCCGCGGCCGTGGGAGAGACGAAAACGGCCCTTTTCAGGGCCACCACACTGTTCGGAAATTGAAAAGTGCGAAAGAGTCTGTGTTGTTGCTGCGTGTGTTGCCTGCCTGCCTTGTTTCTTTCATTCTTCATTTCGTTTGCGTTTGACTGACGTGACGTGACTGGGAGAAAGGAAAGGAAGCGGGTCTTGTGGCTGTGTGTGTGTGTGTGTGTGTGTGTGTGTGTGTGTGTGTGTGTGCGTGCGCGCGCGCGCGAGAGAGGGCGTTGTGTGTGTGTTTGTTTTGTTTATCGATCGATGGAGACGCCGGGCTGTGTGTTGTTGTTGTTGTTGTTGTTGTTGTGGCGAGAGGCGGTGAATATTTGCGTGGTTTTGGCTGTGTGTTTGCGGCGGCGTTGGAGTTGCCGAGGCAAGGCGTGCCCATAGGCGGCCGGATCAGCTGTTTCGTTTGTATGGGGCGCGCGGGAGTGGAGGGCGGTGTGTCGACACGCTCGTTTAACAGTTGGTGATTATTGCTGTCGTTGTCGTTTGGAAGGCGACTGTGCGTGCGTGGAGGTGCTTGAGGCAAACGAAAAACAAAAGAGAAACGTGTGTGTGGCCACACGGGCTGTGGACGACAAGATGGCGGCGGCTCTTCTTGTTGTTCTTCTCTCTTTCCTTTAGTCCTCTACCGTTAGAGGGGGAGTTGGTGGAGGTTATTGTCGCCTGTGGACATTTGCTCCTCTTTTCTGTGTGTTGTTCTTATCTTTGGTAGTGTGCTTTTTCGGACGTTGCTGTTTGTTGAGAGTGATTATGTGTTCTGTTTGTGCTACTGCTGGAGTAGCGACTCGGGTCTTGCACATCTGTCCCTGTGGTGTTCATATTGCCCAAGGGTCAAGACGTAATAGTCATTTTCTGAATTCCGCGCGGTGGCGTAGAACGCTTGTGCCAGGGCGCGGAATCGTGTTGTGGGTGGTTGTAGGCAGGTCTGCCGCGGGGACGTGTAAGGCCCGTCGTAGAGCGCTCTGCTTTGGACCCTTCTGTAGGCGATGCATCGTCGACCTGGCTGCATAGCCCCTATAGAGGGCGCGCATATTTCCAGTATCGCTACCCCTGTTGCGGGGTCGAGGGAACAGGGGTACAGGATCTGCATCCTGGCGTGAGCGTTTGTGCCAAGTTGCCCTATGTGACACTTCGATGTCAGGCGTGACACCGAGGTACCTCGCAGAATATCTGCCCCTGCAATCGTAGCAGTTGGTATGGTCTTCTTGCCGGCGGCGGCTGTGGAAGTGAAGTTAAGTTAAAGTAAAGTAAAGTAAAGCAAAGCGCGGCGAGGACGACTGAAATTTTGCTTTGGACGTAGGTTTGTGTGGTGGCCCTGAAAAGGGCCGATTGTTGTGAGCCGAGCCGGGCCGGCAAAGCGCGTTGCGTGCAGGGGAGCACGCAGCGCTGCTGGGCGGCGGGTCCGCGTGCCGATTGCCTGGCCTCTCTGTTTAGGCCTTCTTCTCGGTCTTCTTTGGCAGCAGGACGGCCTGGATGTTGGGCAGGACACCACCCTGTGCGATGGTGACGCCCGACAGGAGCTTGTTGAGCTCCTCGTCGTTGCGGATGGCAAGCTGCAGGTGGCGCGGGATGATGCGCGTCTTCTTGTTGTCGCGGGCCGCGTTTCCGGCCAGCTCGAGCACCTCAGCCGCGAGGTACTCCATGACGGCGGCGAGGTAGACGGGCGCCCCGGCGCCGACGCGCTCGGCGTAGTTTCCCTTGCGCAGGAGGCGGTGGATTCTGCCGACCGGGAACTGGAGCCCGGCCCTGCTTGAGCGGGACTTTGACTTGCCCTTGACTTTGCCTCCCTTTCCGCGTCCGGACATGGCGATGCGCTGTGGTGTAAAAAAACGAGACGAGACGAAGGACGGTGCGAGCCGCAGCGAGTCGAGCAGCGGAGTGGCGGCGCCGCCAGGGGTGGGGGTCCTTTATGCTCTCGGGTGCGGCGGCCGGTTGCGCTCGCGGCCCATTGGTCGGCGGCCGCAACGGGGCGAGCTGGTAAAGGTGCGGCGGCGGGGCGCGCTGGGTGCCACTGTGTGGGGAGACGCTGACTAGAGCGGAGCGCTTGCTGCTGGTGTTGCTGCCGTACGTTCTTGTTTGTTTGCGATGCCGCCCAAGACTAGCGGGAAGGCCGCCAAGAAGGCTGGCAAGGCGCAGAAGAACATTTCGAAGGGCGACAAGAAGAAGAAGCGCAAGAGGAAGGAGAGCTATGCCATCTACATCTACAAGGTGCTGAAGCAGGTGCACCCTGACACGGGCATCTCGTCGAAGGCGATGAGCATCATGAACAGCTTCGTGAACGACATTTTCGAGCGCATCGCGGCCGAGGCGTCTCGCCTGGCGCACTACAACAAGCGCTCGACCATCACGTCCCGCGAGATCCAGACCGCTGTGCGGCTGTTGCTGCCTGGCGAGCTGGCCAAGCACGCCGTGAGCGAGGGCACGAAGGCGGTGACCAAGTACACGAGCTCCAAGTAAGGAGGTGGCTCTGGAATGGAAGGAGATCCTCCGTTGCGAGAGCGGCAAAACGGCCCTTTTCAGGGCCACCAAATGGCCTTTGCGGGAAGGGCGGAATTGTTGTTGTTGTTGTTTTTGTTTTGTTTTGTGTGTGAGTGGGTGGACGGTGGCAATAGCTACCGCTTTGGTTGCGACGCGACGGGGTGGGGTGGCCGATGCGATGAATAATTTGATTGTTTATGGGGCGCGTCGCGTGTCGCGTGTTGCGGGGTGCGGCCACGGTGTGACGTGGAATGGAGGCACGTGCGCACAAGTCGTTGTCTGCGAGGGGGGGGGGGGGAAGTGCGATCGGTGATGTGCCCTTTGGATGGAGGTGCCGGTTAGTTACGTGACGGGTGGAAACGACACGCGATTGTTGGGAATGTCAGTGTGTAACGACGGCCGTTTGCGGGTCGGTTTGCACGCCATATATGGCGAGGGTGAAATGTGTCTGTAAATGCAGCGTGGAGGCGTGTGAGTGACGTTTAAATGTGAACGCGCATTGAGACACACCACTGTGTATTGCATTGTACGGGCGACACGCACGATGATATGTACCTTTCCCCCGACTCTGATTTCGATAGTCGTGTCTGACCGACTGTGTCTGCTTGTGTGCGTACGACGCACGCACACCGACGTCGTCATTGAAGATGCATGCTCGCGTGTCCAGTGCAGTACAGTAGAGTAAGCGCGACGCTAGAAGACGACGGTCGCTTTGGCGAATGTGCGTACACGTGTTTGTGTGTATGTCGGTGATGTGGTCCGATCCGTCGCCTCTGGGAAACTGTCGATCGGCGCGGTACACCGGACGTCTTGAACACCCGTCATACCGTCATACCGTCATACCGTTGGTACACCGTCGCGCTGAGAACGGTTACCGAAAGGTGAACGAACCTCTGATCGGTCGAATGTCTGGGCAGAACGTGAGGAGAGAATGGTGGAGGAAAGGACAGAGGGGAAAAAACAAATATATATATAGAGAGAGAGAGAGAGAGAGAGAGAGAGAGAGAGAGAAACGGAAAAAAAACCAAACAAAACGGAGAAACGCAGTGTAGAGCAACGGAACGTTCCCGTGTCGGAGGTGTATTGTAGCCGCACTGAAATGCGCGTAACGGCGCGGCGGCAAGTGTCTGCCGTGGTGAACGTTACCTTTGACGGCTGAATTGTGCGTTGCGTTGCTTTGCTTTCCCGGATGTGTATGTAACGTAACGTTCGTTGAGATGGTTCTGAGGAAGAATGTACGACAGTGCCCGTGCCGTCTATGTTCGTGTGCAAAGCCATTGTGTGTGTGTGTGTGTGTGTGTGTGTTGTTTTGAGAATTGCGTCCGGGAATGGCGGTGGGCGTGCCCTGCATGTGGCCCGGAAGGCTGTTCGTTTCGCGGTAGTGTGTGGACAGGGGAGGGGCACGCGTAACGCTGCTGGCATGGCATGGCATGGCATTCGGGAGATGGGAGGGGGCAAACGAAGAAAACAAGACGCGGAGGCTATAAAGACGGGGAGGGGCGCGGTGTGGGTGGCTTGCGCTGCGCTCGGCTGGCGCGTGCGGCGTTGTTTTTGTGCAAAAGAAGAGAAAACGAATGGGTTGCCGGGAGGGGGCCGTTGTGGTGTAGCCGCAGACGCGGCTGTCAGTGAACGTGGTGAGACCGAGGGATGCGGGAGGGGCGGGGGCGGGGAAGACGCTAGAAGAAGGAGAAAAACGCTGCTGCAACCAACATAAAATGAGGCCCTTTGTAACCTGCCAGCAACAAAACAACAACAAAAAAAAAAAAAGGCGTCTATCAACATTGAATGTAAATGGAAATGGACCCAAGTGTAACCTCCCCGCACAAATAGTCGTAAGTAAGTGAGTGAGTGAGTGAGTGAGTGAGTGAGTGAGTGAATGATGATAAAAATGTGCCAGAATGTTGTTAACGTCCCTAGAAAATGAACGAACGAAGATTGATGAGAAACGCGCGATAATATGATGAATGGAAATAATGAACCATGAACATCTCAACAGACATAATTGAAAACCCGATAAACGTTGTAAGGGCAGCGCTGGCTGACCTTCGGCCCTGTGTATTCTGAAACGCCCCCCTTTGAACAACAATGTATACAAAACTGTGCTTAAACTGACACACAATATTTTGAGCGCAACGCAATCTGACTATCAAAGATCCCTGCAAAAGAATGGCCCTGAGTAACATTAAAGTACACCTGTCGGAAATCACTTACCTCACAAAAATCTTCATTACTCGAACTACTGCAATACAGCGAGCACCACTGCTGCCAGCTAAATAAGAGATTCCAAACTACGGAGGGCACTAACTACCGATAGGGATAGTTAGCAAAGTAAAGATGTTTAATAGAGAACAACAAACAATGTATTTACCCTTAATATCATCACCAGTCATAATATATGTAATTTGAAACGTCCGCCATCTCTGTCCTCACATGCACCAGTGCTGGCGGCTCACCCCTAACTGCGCAACGCTACGCGCTGTTCACATCCAGCTATAGCAGTTCATGACAACAACAATGCAAACTAGCCACAGACTGCACACAGCACAGGCAGTGATTTTCACGCGGAGCGCTACGTGGCATTACCAATATAAAAATCTAAACAAACAGCGTACGTACAAATTAGAATAAAAAGAGCAAAAGATCGTTACGTCAAAAAAAAAAAAAAAAAAAACAAAAAAGACAAAAGAGAAAAAACAAACTGCATCTATATGTGCTCTTAACTGTAGATACCTGTACACAGCGTCGTGCAATGAATGCCGGCTCACATTTAATTTTGATTGTTGGAGGAAATGCGTAGGAAATATTATTTAAATGGAAATGAATGGTTGTACTTTAAAAAAGTTTGTTTGGAAACAAAGTATTATTGGGGCATTTTGTTGTGAAGAAAATAGTTACAATTGACATACAGTATTAGATTTGCGCAATGCAGCTTCATTACCTTACCTGTAATAACAGTATGCATCGTCCCGAACGGAGACCAGAGTCGCGAGAAGAGCACGCCGCCGCCCGCTCAGTACAACCGTCCACTCGCTAATACTGTCGACTGACTACTACCTCTCCCGACCCGCCACATATAGATGACAACTGTTCCTGCCGACCCGCTACGTGCTACTAGTGTCGTGTGGCGCAGACTAGCGACGATAAGAAACGCTCTGGTCAGAGATTGTGTCGTGCCTCGCCATCGCTGGTAATGAGTACATACGTGTTTCAGCGCGCGTACCGGAAGACGCAGTGCGGAGCCAGAGACTGTGTTGTCGAGGCCGTCGACGCAGTGCATGTCGGTCGGTCGAGTGCGTGCGGGAGGGCAGAGAGGCAGCGTCGGCACGGAGATGCACGCACGGGGGCTGCGGCGTGGCGCGTTTGCGGTAGGCGCCTTTGGTGGCAACGGCCGGGACAAGCAGCGGTGTATGGTGTGGTGCGGGCCGGACAGGGGCGGAGGAGGAGGAGGAGGCGGCGCGACGATGGCATTGGGGCGGAAACGGGGACGGGGACGGCGACGGCGGATGTTGAGAGGCGTCACGCGCGGACCGACACAGACGCACAGATAGATAGGTAGGAAGAAGAAGAAGGGGCGGCTGGTGAGTGAGTGCAATTTAGGCGGTAGACACAAGAGGTCGGCACGGCATTTGCGTGATGTGGCGTTGTGACGGGGTGTGCTCGCTTGCCTCGTTTTGTTGATGCGCGCAGGAAGATGTGCAGAGCAGCGGCGGGCGGCTCGGCTCGGTTCGGTTTGGCCCGGCGGGCCGCGCTGTTGTCGCGGACGTGAGCGCCCCCTGGCGGGTGGCCGGAGGCGGCGCGGCGTGTTGGACGTGTGGCTGGCGGCAGTGCACAATTGCGAGTGGCTGGCGGTGTGGCGGTTGGCGCGTCGGGCGGCCGAGAGAGAGGAGAGGTATGTGTTTGCGGGCGCCTTTGCTGCGCGGCGTCGTGCAGGGCGGGCGGGCGGGCGCCTGTCGACTGTGTGTGTGTGTGTGTGTGTGTGTGTGTGTGGCGAATTGGCGGCGTTGTGCTCCGGCCGAAGGCGTCTGGAGAGGAGAGTTGGTCGTGATGTCATGTCGCGCCGTGTCATGTTTGCGAAACGGCTGCCGAGAGGTGTGGTGGTAGCGAGCCGGTCGGTGTCGGTGCGATGGGAATGTGCGTTTGGCGGTTTCGGTGTGCTTTTTGCGGCGTGAGAGTGGGGCGGGCGGGCAGGCTTGCTGTTGTTGGTTCCTTGTGTCTTGTGTGTAGCTTGATGGCAACGTGGAAGGGCGCCGGTTTCGAGCCGTGCGTGTGGTTGTCGACGTTGACTGGTTGGGGTGTGCCGTTGCACGTGCATGTTTGGGTCGTTGGTGTGGTTTTGGCTGGCTGGCTGGCTGGCTGGCTGTGTGTGTGTACGACGGGAAGGGGGAGGCGGCGGTGGATAGTGCAGTAGTTGTGTCGTTGGCACGGGCGTCGGGTGCGGCTGTGCGTAGTGGCGGAAAGGTGTCGGTTGCGGGAAGCGAGGCCGTCGTTGGCGGTGTCTGCGTGCCTTCGTGAATCGAGTGGGGGCGGGGAAAGGAGCAGCGTGCCGCTGCGTCGTGGCCGTTAGCCAGAGGCTGTGCTTTGATAGTTTTGTGGACGGTTCGTGCGAGGCGATTTGTTGCCTGCCCTATGTTTGTTTGTTTGTTGTTTTGGAGACGACGACTGGTTGGTGGCGTGCGCGCGAGCGAAGTGGCGGTGTGCGTTTCCCGTGTCGACTGCCGGCCGGCGACAGGTGCGCCGTCGGTGGGGTGGGTGGCCGGCACAAGTAGGGGCGGCGGCGTCGTTGCGGTGTGTTTGTGTTGTCGGCGACAGCTGTTTGTGCGGTGCGTGTGAATGGTGGTGCAAACGTGTGCTGGCGTTGAGGCTGCGACCGCGGCGTGTTGTTGGTTGATGTTGAACAGCGGCTGTGTGCGGTGGTGGTGTTGCCGCACGTGCATCCGGCCCGGCGCGGAAAGCGCAGTTGCGGCGGCCCTTCGGTGCCAGCCACGTCGCGTGAGCGGCGGGTTGCTCTGGTCGACACGTGGTGCTCTGGTTTGTTGTTTGGTGCCCTTTGGCCGGTGGGTGGTCCGTGTGTCTCGGTATCTGGTCGTGGTCGTGCTGCCCGTTTGTCGGCGTTGTCCTGTGGCTTCGCTTTTGTTTTTGCGGCGTGCCGACGACCCGACGCGACCTTTACACCCAAAGTGTGGCGCCCGAAGGTGAACCAACGTCGTAATCCGACCTGGGCGCTTAAGCTCTAAGCCTAAGCTGAGCGAACCGAACCTGTAGCGTTGCGTAGCGTGAGGTGCGGTGAGGTCAGCCTCAGCGCCAAGTAAGCCAAGCTGTCCGGCCGTGAGGTGGGTGGGTAGGTAGGTGCGGCTGCTGCGGCCACCTGACGCCCGACGTGTGTTTGAATGCTTAACCTAAGTTTGAGGCTTAACCTAACCCAAGTGGCCTTAACCTAACCTAACCTAACCTAACCTCTGACGCCCGACGTGTGTTTGAATGCTTAACCTAAGTTTGACGCTTAACCTAACACCGACCCTTAACCTAACCGAGGTGCCCCTAACCTAACCTTAATGTAACGTAACCTAACCTAACCTCTGACGCCTGACGTGTGTTTTGAATGCTTAACCTAACCCAAGTGCCCTTAACCTAACCCACGTCCACCGAACCTAACCGAGACGTGTGAACCTAATGTCTAACTCGTAACGCGTGATGTTGGCTGTCGTGTGTGCTGACGGCAGATTGGGTTGGTCTGTAGTTGCGGATTTCGGGTTTGCCTCGGGCGAGGGGTTGGCTCGTAAGCGGCGAGGGGCGCTCCGGCGGAGCATGTTGCTTTGCAGGCGGCGCCCGTTTTTGCGGCGGGCACAATTGAAATTGTTGGGAAACGAACGAAAGGGCTGTGAATGTTGGCGGGCGAGAGGAGGAGGACGTGGCCCGACGGCTGCGGGCCGATCGGGAAACGGTGGGAGGGCGATGGGGCGGCGGAGGTGCGTTTGCACGGCCGTCATCGCCGCACGCCTCCGCTTGTGTGGCTGTGGCGCCGGCCGCGCTGGCCGGGCTGCCGCGGCGACGGTGCGGGGCTTTTGCCGAAGGTTTGGCCATTGTGGCCGGTCGCCGGCTGGGGCTGTGGGGGCGGCATTTGGGCGTGGGCGGCGATTCTCGGCGGGCCGACCCAGGCTGTAGCGCGCGGTGGCTGCAGTTTGGCCGTGGTTTGCGGCGCTGCCGTGGCGACTGGTTGGCGACTGTGGTGTGGCTGTGTGTAGCCCCATCCTCGGTGGTTTGAAAGGCGCGGGTGGTTGTGGCGCAGGTGTGGGGCTGCTCCGCACAGGCTGTCGGACGTTGGGCGGTAGCAAGCGCGGGAGGCGCGGCGCGGCGGCGCGCAGAGTGGCGGCCGCTCTCTCGGCCGTCCGCGCCCGCCCGCGACACTGGCTGGGCCTGTGCGTCGAGGCGGCTATTCCTCTGCTGTG
>NW_026047172.1:497473-550208 GCF_023864275.1 Schistocerca cancellata
GGTCGTCGGCACGCCGCAAAAACAAAAGCGAAGCCACAGGACAACGCCGACAAACGGGCAGCACGACCACGACCAGATACCGAGACACACGGACCACCCACCGGCCAAAGGGCACCAAACAACAAACCAGAGCACCACGTGTCGACCAGAGCAACCCGCCGCTCACGCGACGTGGCTGGCACCGAAGGGCCGCCGCAACTGCGCTTTCCGCGCCGGGCCGGATGCACGTGCGGCAACACCACCACCGCACACAGCCGCTGTTCAACATCAACCAACAACACGCCGCGGTCGCAGCCTCAACGCCAGCACACGTTTGCACCACCATTCACACGCACCGCACAAACAGCTGTCGCCGACAACACAAACACACCGCAACGACGCCGCCGCCCCTACTTGTGCCGGCCACCCACCCCACCGACGGCGCACCTGTCGCCGGCCGGCAGTCGACACGGGAAACGCACACCGCCACTTCGCTCGCGCGCACGCCACCAACCAGTCGTCGTCTCCAAAACAACAAACAAACAAACATAGGGCAGGCAACAAATCGCCTCGCACGAACCGTCCACAAAACTATCAAAGCACAGCCTCTGGCTAACGGCCACGACGCAGCGGCACGCTGCTCCTTTCCCCGCCCCCACTCGATTCACGAAGGCACGCGACACCGCCAACGACGGCCTCGCTTCCCGCAACCGACACCTTTCCGCCACTACGCACAGCCGCACCCGACGCCCGTGCCAACGACACAACTACTGCACTATCCACCGCCGCCTCCCCCTTCCCGTCGTACACACACACAGCCAGCCAGCCAGCCAGCCAGCCAAAACCACACCAACGACCCAAACATGCACGTGCAACGGCACACCCCAACCAGTCAACGTCGACAACCACACGCACGGCTCGAAACCGGCGCCCTTCCACGTTGCCATCAAGCTACACACAAGACACAAGGAACCAACAACAGCAAGCCTGCCCGCCCGCCCCACTCTCACGCCGCAAAAAGCACACCGAAACCGCCAAACGCACATTCCCATCGCACCGACACCGACCGGCTCGCTACCACCACACCTCTCGGCAGCCGTTTCGCAAACATGACACGGCGCGACATGACATCACGACCAACTCTCCTCTCCAGACGCCTTCGGCCGGAGCACAACGCCGCCAATTCGCCACACACACACACACACACACACACACAGTCGACAGGCGCCCGCCCGCCCGCCCTGCACGACGCCGCGCAGCAAAGGCGCCCGCAAACACATACCTCTCCTCTCTCTCGGCCGCCCGACGCGCCAACCGCCACACCGCCAGCCACTCGCAATTGTGCACTGCCGCCAGCCACACGTCCAACACGCCGCGCCGCCTCCGGCCACCCGCCAGGGGGCGCTCACGTCCGCGACAACAGCGCGGCCCGCCGGGCCAAACCGAACCGAGCCGAGCCGCCCGCCGCTGCTCTGCACATCTTCCTGCGCGCATCAACAAAACGAGGCAAGCGAGCACACCCCGTCACAACGCCACATCACGCAAATGCCGTGCCGACCTCTTGTGTCTACCGCCTAAATTGCACTCACTCACCAGCCGCCCCTTCTTCTTCTTCCTACCTATCTATCTGTGCGTCTGTGTCGGTCCGCGCGTGACGCCTCTCAACATCCGCCGTCGCCGTCCCCGTCCCCGTTTCCGCCCCAATGCCATCGTCGCGCCGCCTCCTCCTCCTCCTCCGCCCCTGTCCGGCCCGCACCACACCATACACCGCTGCTTGTCCCGGCCGTTGCCACCAAAGGCGCCTACCGCAAACGCGCCACGCCGCAGCCCCCGTGCGTGCATCTCCGTGCCGACGCTGCCTCTCTGCCCTCCCGCACGCACTCGACCGACCGACATGCACTGCGTCGACGGCCTCGACAACACAGTCTCTGGCTCCGCACTGCGTCTTCCGGTACGCGCGCTGAAACACGTATGTACTCATTACCAGCGATGGCGAGGCACGACACAATCTCTGACCAGAGCGTTTCTTATCGTCGCTAGTCTGCGCCACACGACACTAGTAGCACGTAGCGGGTCGGCAGGAACAGTTGTCATCTATATGTGGCGGGTCGGGAGAGGTAGTAGTCAGTCGACAGTATTAGCGAGTGGACGGTTGTACTGAGCGGGCGGCGGCGTGCTCTTCTCGCGACTCTGGTCTCCGTTCGGGACGATGCATACTGTTATTACAGGTAAGGTAATGAAGCTGCATTGCGCAAATCTAATACTGTATGTCAATTGTAACTATTTTCTTCACAACAAAATGCCCCAATAATACTTTGTTTCCAAACAAACTTTTTTAAAGTACAACCATTCATTTCCATTTAAATAATATTTCCTACGCATTTCCTCCAACAATCAAAATTAAATGTGAGCCGGCATTCATTGCACGACGCTGTGTACAGGTATCTACAGTTAAGAGCACATATAGATGCAGTTTGTTTTTTCTCTTTTGTCTTTTTTGTTTTTTTTTTTTTTTTTTTTGACGTAACGATCTTTTGCTCTTTTTATTCTAATTTGTACGTACGCTGTTTGTTTAGATTTTTATATTGGTAATGCCACGTAGCGCTCCGCGTGAAAATCACTGCCTGTGCTGTGTGCAGTCTGTGGCTAGTTTGCATTGTTGTTGTCATGAACTGCTATAGCTGGATGTGAACAGCGCGTAGCGTTGCGCAGTTAGGGGTGAGCCGCCAGCACTGGTGCATGTGAGGACAGAGATGGCGGACGTTTCAAATTACATATATTATGACTGGTGATGATATTAAGGGTAAATACATTGTTTGTTGTTCTCTATTAAACATCTTTACTTTGCTAACTATCCCTATCGGTAGTTAGTGCCCTCCGTAGTTTGGAATCTCTTATTTAGCTGGCAGCAGTGGTGCTCGCTGTATTGCAGTAGTTCGAGTAATGAAGATTTTTGTGAGGTAAGTGATTTCCGACAGGTGTACTTTAATGTTACTCAGGGCCATTCTTTTGCAGGGATCTTTGATAGTCAGATTGCGTTGCGCTCAAAATATTGTGTGTCAGTTTAAGCACAGTTTTGTATACATTGTTGTTCAAAGGGGGGCGTTTCAGAATACACAGGGCCGAAGGTCAGCCAGCGCTGCCCTTACAACGTTTATCGGGTTTTCAATTATGTCTGTTGAGATGTTCATGGTTCATTATTTCCATTCATCATATTATCGCGCGTTTCTCATCAATCTTCGTTCGTTCATTTTCTAGGGACGTTAACAACATTCTGGCACATTTTTATCATCATTCACTCACTCACTCACTCACTCACTCACTCACTTACTTACGACTATTTGTGCGGGGAGGTTACACTTGGGTCCATTTCCATTTACATTCAATGTTGATAGACGCCTTTTTTTTTTTTGTTGTTGTTTTGTTGCTGGCAGGTTACAAAGGGCCTCATTTTATGTTGGTTGCAGCAGCGTTTTTCTCCTTCTTCTAGCGTTTTCCCCGCCCCCGCCCCTCCCGCATCCCTCGGTCTCACCACGTTCACTGACAGCCGCGTCTGCGGCTACACCACAACGGCCCCCTCCCGGCAACCCATTCGTTTTCTCTTCTTTTGCACAAAAACAACGCCGCACGCGCCAGCCGAGCGCAGCGCAAGCCACCCACACCGCGCCCCTCCCCGTCTTTATAGCCTCCGCGTCTTGTTTTCTTCGTTTGCCCCCTCCCATCTCCCGAATGCCATGCCATGCCATGCCAGCAGCGTTACGCGTGCCCCTCCCCTGTCCACACACTACCGCGAAACGAACAGCCTTCCGGGCCACATGCAGGGCACGCCCACCGCCATTCCCGGACGCAATTCTCAAAACAACACACACACACACACACACACACACAATGGCTTTGCACACGAACATAGACGGCACGGGCACTGTCGTACATTCTTCCTCAGAACCATCTCAACGAACGTTACGTTACATACACATCCGGGAAAGCAAAGCAACGCAACGCACAATTCAGCCGTCAAAGGTAACGTTCACCACGGCAGACACTTGCCGCCGCGCCGTTACGCGCATTTCAGTGCGGCTACAATACACCTCCGACACGGGAACGTTCCGTTGCTCTACACTGCGTTTCTCCGTTTTGTTTGGTTTTTTTTCCGTTTTCTCTCTCTCTCTCTCTCTCTCTCTATATATATATTTGTTTTTTCCCCTCTGTCCTTTCCTCCACCATTCTCTCCTCACGTTCTGCCCAGACATTCGACCGATCAGAGGTTCGTTCACCTTTCGGTAACCGTTCTCAGCGCGACGGTGTACCAACGGTATGACGGTATGACGGTATGACGGGTGTTCAAGACGTCCGGTGTACCGCGCCGATCGACAGTTTCCCAGAGGCGACGGATCGGACCACATCACCGACATACACACAAACACGTGTACGCACATTCGCCAAAGCGACCGTCGTCTTCTAGCGTCGCGCTTACTCTACTGTACTGCACTGGACACGCGAGCATGCATCTTCAATGACGACGTCGGTGTGCGTGCGTCGTACGCACACAAGCAGACACAGTCGGTCAGACACGACTATCGAAATCAGAGTCGGGGGAAAGGTACATATCATCGTGCGTGTCGCCCGTACAATGCAATACACAGTGGTGTGTCTCAATGCGCGTTCACATTTAAACGTCACTCACACGCCTCCACGCTGCATTTACAGACACATTTCACCCTCGCCATATATGGCGTGCAAACCGACCCGCAAACGGCCGTCGTTACACACTGACATTCCCAACAATCGCGTGTCGTTTCCACCCGTCACGTAACTAACCGGCACCTCCATCCAAAGGGCACATCACCGATCGCACTTCCCCCCCCCCCCTCGCAGACAACGACTTGTGCGCACGTGCCTCCATTCCACGTCACACCGTGGCCGCACCCCGCAACACGCGACACGCGACGCGCCCCATAAACAATCAAATTATTCATCGCATCGGCCACCCCACCCCGTCGCGTCGCAACCAAAGCGGTAGCTATTGCCACCGTCCACCCACTCACACACAAAACAAAACAAAAACAACAACAACAACAATTCCGCCCTTCCCGCAAAGGCCATTTGGTGGCCCTGAAAAGGGCCGTTTTGCCGCTCTCGCAACGGAGGATCTCCTTCCATTCCAGAGCCACCTCCTTACTTGGAGCTCGTGTACTTGGTCACCGCCTTCGTGCCTCGCTCACGGCGTGCTTGGCCAGCTCGCCAGGCAGCAACAGCCGCACAGCGGTCTGGATCTCGCGGGACGTGATGGTCGAGCGCTTGTTGTAGTGCGCCAGGCGAGACGCCTCGGCCGCGATGCGCTCGAAAATGTCGTTCACGAAGCTGTTCATGATGCTCATCGCCTTCGACGAGATGCCCGTGTCAGGGTGCACCTGCTTCAGCACCTTGTAGATGTAGATGGCATAGCTCTCCTTCCTCTTGCGCTTCTTCTTCTTGTCGCCCTTCGAAATGTTCTTCTGCGCCTTGCCAGCCTTCTTGGCGGCCTTCCCGCTAGTCTTGGGCGGCATCGCAAACAAACAAGAACGTACGGCAGCAACACCAGCAGCAAGCGCTCCGCTCTAGTCAGCGTCTCCCCACACAGTGGCACCCAGCGCGCCCCGCCGCCGCACCTTTACCAGCTCGCCCCGTTGCGGCCGCCGACCAATGGGCCGCGAGCGCAACCGGCCGCCGCACCCGAGAGCATAAAGGACCCCCACCCCTGGCGGCGCCGCCACTCCGCTGCTCGACTCGCTGCGGCTCGCACCGTCCTTCGTCTCGTCTCGTTTTTTTACACCACAGCGCATCGCCATGTCCGGACGCGGAAAGGGAGGCAAAGTCAAGGGCAAGTCAAAGTCCCGCTCAAGCAGGGCCGGGCTCCAGTTCCCGGTCGGCAGAATCCACCGCCTCCTGCGCAAGGGAAACTACGCCGAGCGCGTCGGCGCCGGGGCGCCCGTCTACCTCGCCGCCGTCATGGAGTACCTCGCGGCTGAGGTGCTCGAGCTGGCCGGAAACGCGGCCCGCGACAACAAGAAGACGCGCATCATCCCGCGCCACCTGCAGCTTGCCATCCGCAACGACGAGGAGCTCAACAAGCTCCTGTCGGGCGTCACCATCGCACAGGGTGGTGTCCTGCCCAACATCCAGGCCGTCCTGCTGCCAAAGAAGACCGAGAAGAAGGCCTAAACAGAGAGGCCAGGCAATCGGCACGCGGACCCGCCGCCCAGCAGCGCTGCGTGCTCCCCTGCACGCAACGCGCTTTGCCGGCCCGGCTCGGCTCACAACAATCGGCCCTTTTCAGGGCCACCACACAAACCTACGTCCAAAGCAAAATTTCAGTCGTCCTCGCCGCGCTTTGCTTTACTTTACTTTACTTTAACTTAACTTCACTTCCACAGCCGCCGCCGGCAAGAAGACCATACCAACTGCTACGATTGCAGGGGCAGATATTCTGCGAGGTACCTCGGTGTCACGCCTGACATCGAAGTGTCACATAGGGCAACTTGGCACAAACGCTCACGCCAGGATGCAGATCCTGTACCCCTGTTCCCTCGACCCCGCAACAGGGGTAGCGATACTGGAAATATGCGCGCCCTCTATAGGGGCTATGCAGCCAGGTCGACGATGCATCGCCTACAGAAGGGTCCAAAGCAGAGCGCTCTACGACGGGCCTTACACGTCCCCCGCGGCAGACCTGCCTACAACCACCCACAACACGATTCCGCGCCCTGGCAGAAGCGTTCTACGCCACCGCGCGGAATTCAGAAAATGACTATTACGTCTTGACCCTTGGGCAATATGAACACCACAGGGACAGATGTGCAAGACCCGAGTCGCTACTCCAGCAGTAGCACAAACAGAACACATAATCACTCTCAACAAACAGCAACGTCCGAAAAAGCACACTACCAAAGATAAGAACAACACACAGAAAAGAGGAGCAAATGTCCACAGGCGACAATAACCTCCACCAACTCCCCCTCTAACGGTAGAGGACTAAAGGAAAGAGAGAAGAACAACAAGAAGAGCCGCCGCCATCTTGTCGTCCACAGCCCGTGTGGCCACACACACGTTTCTCTTTTGTTTTTCGTTTGCCTCAAGCACCTCCACGCACGCACAGTCGCCTTCCAAACGACAACGACAGCAATAATCACCAACTGTTAAACGAGCGTGTCGACACACCGCCCTCCACTCCCGCGCGCCCCATACAAACGAAACAGCTGATCCGGCCGCCTATGGGCACGCCTTGCCTCGGCAACTCCAACGCCGCCGCAAACACACAGCCAAAACCACGCAAATATTCACCGCCTCTCGCACAACAACAACAACAACAACAACAACAACACACAGCCCGGCGTCTCCATCGATCGATAAACAAAACAAACACACAACGCCCTCTCTCGCGCGCGCGCGCACGCACACACACACACACACACACACACACACACACACACACACAGCCACAAGACCCGCTTCCTTTCCTTTCTCCCAGTCACGTCACGTCAGTCAAACGCAAACGAAATGAAGAATGAAAGAAACAAGGCAGGCAGGCAACACACGCAGCAACAACACAGACTCTTTCGCACTTTTCAATTTCCGAACAGTGTGGTGGCCCTGAAAAGGGCCGTTTTCGTCTCTCCCACGGCCGCGGGAAGGCCAACGCGGCACAGCACACCGGCTGCGACGCGCCTAACCGCCGAAACCGTACAGGGTGCGCCCCTGCCTCTTCAGGGCGTACACCACGTCCATGGCCGTCACAGTCTTGCGCTTGGCGTGCTCAGTGTACGTCACCGCGTCGCGGATCACGTTCTCCAGGAACACCTTCAGCACTCCGCGGGTCTCCTCGTAGATCAGACCAGAGATGCGCTTCACGCCGCCCCTGCGAGCCAGGCGGCGGATCGCGGGCTTCGTGATGCCCTGGATGTTGTCGCGCAACACCTTGCGGTGCCGCTTGGCGCCACCCTTGCCGAGCCCCTTTCCTCCCTTGCCGCGGCCAGTCATCTCTTCTAAATCCTCAAAAAGCTCAAGGCAAGCAAAGCGTCTGCTGCAGCGGCTGGCTCCTCACCCGGCGCTAGCGAGTCGGCTACGGTCTGCGCCCGGCGCACGCGCCAGCCCCCCTATATAGACTCTGGCCCGCCCTCCCCCCACCACGCGCAACCGAGGGCATATAAGCGCACCACGGTGGCTGGCGCGCGCCCGTGTCGTCAAGGCAGCACCCGACGCAGCACCTCGCTCGCCTCCACGCCGCTCCGCTAACCGCTACCGCTATGGCCCGCACAAAGCAAACGGCCCGCAAGTCCACCGGCGGAAAGGCGCCGCGCAAACAGCTCGCCACCAAGGCGGCGAGGAAGAGCGCGCCCGCCACCGGCGGCGTCAAGAAGCCCCACCGCTACAGGCCGGGCACCGTCGCCCTGCGAGAAATCAGGCGCTACCAGAAGAGCACAGAGCTGCTCATCCGCAAGCTGCCATTCCAGCGCCTAGTGCGCGAGATCGCCCAGGACTTCAAGACCGACCTGCGCTTCCAGAGCTCCGCGGTCATGGCCCTGCAGGAGGCCAGCGAGGCCTACCTCGTCGGCCTCTTCGAAGACACCAACCTGTGCGCAATCCACGCCAAGCGCGTCACCATCATGCCCAAGGACATCCAGCTCGCGCGCCGCATCCGCGGCGAGCGCGCCTAAACACCGCGCCAGCCGCTGGGCACCGCCCACGCACGCAACAAACAAAACGGCCCTTTTAAGGGCCACTAACATCACTCCGTCGCGAGCAAACTTTGTCGGTCGCCTCTCGCCCCACAACCACAGAACCAAAGACAAAACACCACTTCCACTTCCCGTCCGTCCGCCACAGCCGCTCTCCCCTGCCAGCTTGCTGGCGCGCGCAACAATCAACATCATGCCTCCCCGGCGCGGCGCTCAAAGCGCACAATACCCATCGGCCGACGCCGTCAACCACACGGCCGGCCGCCGCTTCGTTTCGAAAAGAAAACGAAACAAAAAGCCAGGCACGTCCAACGCCACCGACCCTTTCCACATCTCAACGTCCCCCGCCCCCGTTGCAAGAACACACACACAAGACAAGACACATCCGAGAAGACGGCAGGCAGGCCAACCAAAGTATTCAAACAACATGACACAAAACCAACCGTCGGCCGGCCGCGACCAAAAAAAAAAAACGGCGACAATCAACCGCAACGACAAAACCGCTACCGCCGCCCGCACCCGCCACCGACCCCCCCCCCGCAATCCAACCACCACGGCACGCAAACAGTATCCACACACGGGCATACAGAAACGCCAGACGACACAACCACACCGCAACACAAACACGACAATCAAAACCTTCCCGACGTGCTTTGATGGCCCTGAGAAGGGCCGTTTTGGGCCGCGCGTCTGTTGCGCGCCACTAGACGACGGGGACGGGGGGTGCGGACGACGGAGTCAACCGCCAACCCTTCCTTTCCCATTCCTCTCTACTTCTTCTTCTTGGGCGAAGCCTTCGCCTTAGACGGCGTCGTCGCCTTCTTCGGGCGCGGCGCCTTCGGCTTCTTCGTCGGAACCTTGGCGGCCTTCTTCGCCTTCGACGGCGACTTGGCCTTGGCCGGCTTGGCAGCAGCCGCCTTCTTCGCACCGGCGGGAGCGGCCGACGCCGCAGACGCCTTCTTGGCGGCGCCCGCCTTCCGACCAGTCGCCGCCTTCACGCCACCAGCCTTCTTTGCGCCGGCCGCACGGGCGCCCTTCTTCTCCTTGCTGGCCGGAGCGGCGCGCTTCTTCTTGGCACCGCCAGCACGAGCCTTGCCGCCCTCAGCCGCCCCGCCGCCGGCGCCGGCAAGCTTGAAAGAGCCGGACGCGCCCTTCCCCTTCGTCTGCACCAGCTCGCCCGCCACCACGGCCGACTTGAGGTACTTCTTGATAAACGGCGCCAGCTTCTCCGCGTCCAGCTTGTAGTGCGCGGCAATGTACTTCTTGATCGCCTGCAGCGACGATCCGCCGCGCTCCTTCAGACTCTTGATGGCGGCCGTCACCATCTCAGAGGTGCGCGGGTGCGCAGGCTTGGCGCGCGGCTTCTTCGCAGACGACGCAGACTTTGCCTTCTTCGTAGTGCCGGTGGCGGCGGGTGCCGCAGCAGTCTCGTTCGTAGCCGCCTGATCTGCCATTTCGACGACGCGCGTTAACACACAGCGAGCAGCGAGAGCGAGAGGAGACACGCAGCGAGCGGAGCGCACAGCAGAGGAATAGCCGCCTCGACGCACAGGCCCAGCCAGTGTCGCGGGCGGGCGCGGACGGCCGAGAGAGCGGCCGCCACTCTGCGCGCCGCCGCGCCGCGCCTCCCGCGCTTGCTACCGCCCAACGTCCGACAGCCTGTGCGGAGCAGCCCCACACCTGCGCCACAACCACCCGCGCCTTTCAAACCACCGAGGATGGGGCTACACACAGCCACACCACAGTCGCCAACCAGTCGCCACGGCAGCGCCGCAAACCACGGCCAAACTGCAGCCACCGCGCGCTACAGCCTGGGTCGGCCCGCCGAGAATCGCCGCCCACGCCCAAATGCCGCCCCCACAGCCCCAGCCGGCGACCGGCCACAATGGCCAAACCTTCGGCAAAAGCCCCGCACCGTCGCCGCGGCAGCCCGGCCAGCGCGGCCGGCGCCACAGCCACACAAGCGGAGGCGTGCGGCGATGACGGCCGTGCAAACGCACCTCCGCCGCCCCATCGCCCTCCCACCGTTTCCCGATCGGCCCGCAGCCGTCGGGCCACGTCCTCCTCCTCTCGCCCGCCAACATTCACAGCCCTTTCGTTCGTTTCCCAACAATTTCAATTGTGCCCGCCGCAAAAACGGGCGCCGCCTGCAAAGCAACATGCTCCGCCGGAGCGCCCCTCGCCGCTTACGAGCCAACCCCTCGCCCGAGGCAAACCCGAAATCCGCAACTACAGACCAACCCAATCTGCCGTCAGCACACACGACAGCCAACATCACGCGTTACGAGTTAGACATTAGGTTCACACGTCTCGGTTAGGTTCGGTGGACGTGGGTTAGGTTAAGGGCACTTGGGTTAGGTTAAGCATTCAAAACACACGTCAGGCGTCAGAGGTTAGGTTAGGTTACGTTACATTAAGGTTAGGTTAGGGGCACCTCGGTTAGGTTAAGGGTCGGTGTTAGGTTAAGCGTCAAACTTAGGTTAAGCATTCAAACACACGTCGGGCGTCAGAGGTTAGGTTAGGTTAGGTTAGGTTAAGGCCACTTGGGTTAGGTTAAGCCTCAAACTTAGGTTAAGCATTCAAACACACGTCGGGCGTCAGGTGGCCGCAGCAGCCGCACCTACCTACCCACCCACCTCACGGCCGGACAGCTTGGCTTACTTGGCGCTGAGGCTGACCTCACCGCACCTCACGCTACGCAACGCTACAGGTTCGGTTCGCTCAGCTTAGGCTTAGAGCTTAAGCGCCCAGGTCGGATTACGACGTTGGTTCACCTTCGGGCGCCACACTTTGGGTGTAAAGGTCGCGTCGGGTCGTCGGCACGCCGCAAAAACAAAAGCGAAGCCACAGGACAACGCCGACAAACGGGCAGCACGACCACGACCAGATACCGAGACACACGGACCACCCACCGGCCAAAGGGCACCAAACAACAAACCAGAGCACCACGTGTCGACCAGAGCAACCCGCCGCTCACGCGACGTGGCTGGCACCGAAGGGCCGCCGCAACTGCGCTTTCCGCGCCGGGCCGGATGCACGTGCGGCAACACCACCACCGCACACAGCCGCTGTTCAACATCAACCAACAACACGCCGCGGTCGCAGCCTCAACGCCAGCACACGTTTGCACCACCATTCACACGCACCGCACAAACAGCTGTCGCCGACAACACAAACACACCGCAACGACGCCGCCGCCCCTACTTGTGCCGGCCACCCACCCCACCGACGGCGCACCTGTCGCCGGCCGGCAGTCGACACGGGAAACGCACACCGCCACTTCGCTCGCGCGCACGCCACCAACCAGTCGTCGTCTCCAAAACAACAAACAAACAAACATAGGGCAGGCAACAAATCGCCTCGCACGAACCGTCCACAAAACTATCAAAGCACAGCCTCTGGCTAACGGCCACGACGCAGCGGCACGCTGCTCCTTTCCCCGCCCCCACTCGATTCACGAAGGCACGCGACACCGCCAACGACGGCCTCGCTTCCCGCAACCGACACCTTTCCGCCACTACGCACAGCCGCACCCGACGCCCGTGCCAACGACACAACTACTGCACTATCCACCGCCGCCTCCCCCTTCCCGTCGTACACACACACAGCCAGCCAGCCAGCCAGCCAGCCAAAACCACACCAACGACCCAAACATGCACGTGCAACGGCACACCCCAACCAGTCAACGTCGACAACCACACGCACGGCTCGAAACCGGCGCCCTTCCACGTTGCCATCAAGCTACACACAAGACACAAGGAACCAACAACAGCAAGCCTGCCCGCCCGCCCCACTCTCACGCCGCAAAAAGCACACCGAAACCGCCAAACGCACATTCCCATCGCACCGACACCGACCGGCTCGCTACCACCACACCTCTCGGCAGCCGTTTCGCAAACATGACACGGCGCGACATGACATCACGACCAACTCTCCTCTCCAGACGCCTTCGGCCGGAGCACAACGCCGCCAATTCGCCACACACACACACACACACACACACACAGTCGACAGGCGCCCGCCCGCCCGCCCTGCACGACGCCGCGCAGCAAAGGCGCCCGCAAACACATACCTCTCCTCTCTCTCGGCCGCCCGACGCGCCAACCGCCACACCGCCAGCCACTCGCAATTGTGCACTGCCGCCAGCCACACGTCCAACACGCCGCGCCGCCTCCGGCCACCCGCCAGGGGGCGCTCACGTCCGCGACAACAGCGCGGCCCGCCGGGCCAAACCGAACCGAGCCGAGCCGCCCGCCGCTGCTCTGCACATCTTCCTGCGCGCATCAACAAAACGAGGCAAGCGAGCACACCCCGTCACAACGCCACATCACGCAAATGCCGTGCCGACCTCTTGTGTCTACCGCCTAAATTGCACTCACTCACCAGCCGCCCCTTCTTCTTCTTCCTACCTATCTATCTGTGCGTCTGTGTCGGTCCGCGCGTGACGCCTCTCAACATCCGCCGTCGCCGTCCCCGTCCCCGTTTCCGCCCCAATGCCATCGTCGCGCCGCCTCCTCCTCCTCCTCCGCCCCTGTCCGGCCCGCACCACACCATACACCGCTGCTTGTCCCGGCCGTTGCCACCAAAGGCGCCTACCGCAAACGCGCCACGCCGCAGCCCCCGTGCGTGCATCTCCGTGCCGACGCTGCCTCTCTGCCCTCCCGCACGCACTCGACCGACCGACATGCACTGCGTCGACGGCCTCGACAACACAGTCTCTGGCTCCGCACTGCGTCTTCCGGTACGCGCGCTGAAACACGTATGTACTCATTACCAGCGATGGCGAGGCACGACACAATCTCTGACCAGAGCGTTTCTTATCGTCGCTAGTCTGCGCCACACGACACTAGTAGCACGTAGCGGGTCGGCAGGAACAGTTGTCATCTATATGTGGCGGGTCGGGAGAGGTAGTAGTCAGTCGACAGTATTAGCGAGTGGACGGTTGTACTGAGCGGGCGGCGGCGTGCTCTTCTCGCGACTCTGGTCTCCGTTCGGGACGATGCATACTGTTATTACAGGTAAGGTAATGAAGCTGCATTGCGCAAATCTAATACTGTATGTCAATTGTAACTATTTTCTTCACAACAAAATGCCCCAATAATACTTTGTTTCCAAACAAACTTTTTTAAAGTACAACCATTCATTTCCATTTAAATAATATTTCCTACGCATTTCCTCCAACAATCAAAATTAAATGTGAGCCGGCATTCATTGCACGACGCTGTGTACAGGTATCTACAGTTAAGAGCACATATAGATGCAGTTTGTTTTTTCTCTTTTGTCTTTTTTGTTTTTTTTTTTTTTTTTTTTGACGTAACGATCTTTTGCTCTTTTTATTCTAATTTGTACGTACGCTGTTTGTTTAGATTTTTATATTGGTAATGCCACGTAGCGCTCCGCGTGAAAATCACTGCCTGTGCTGTGTGCAGTCTGTGGCTAGTTTGCATTGTTGTTGTCATGAACTGCTATAGCTGGATGTGAACAGCGCGTAGCGTTGCGCAGTTAGGGGTGAGCCGCCAGCACTGGTGCATGTGAGGACAGAGATGGCGGACGTTTCAAATTACATATATTATGACTGGTGATGATATTAAGGGTAAATACATTGTTTGTTGTTCTCTATTAAACATCTTTACTTTGCTAACTATCCCTATCGGTAGTTAGTGCCCTCCGTAGTTTGGAATCTCTTATTTAGCTGGCAGCAGTGGTGCTCGCTGTATTGCAGTAGTTCGAGTAATGAAGATTTTTGTGAGGTAAGTGATTTCCGACAGGTGTACTTTAATGTTACTCAGGGCCATTCTTTTGCAGGGATCTTTGATAGTCAGATTGCGTTGCGCTCAAAATATTGTGTGTCAGTTTAAGCACAGTTTTGTATACATTGTTGTTCAAAGGGGGGCGTTTCAGAATACACAGGGCCGAAGGTCAGCCAGCGCTGCCCTTACAACGTTTATCGGGTTTTCAATTATGTCTGTTGAGATGTTCATGGTTCATTATTTCCATTCATCATATTATCGCGCGTTTCTCATCAATCTTCGTTCGTTCATTTTCTAGGGACGTTAACAACATTCTGGCACATTTTTATCATCATTCACTCACTCACTCACTCACTCACTCACTCACTCACTTACTTACGACTATTTGTGCGGGGAGGTTACACTTGGGTCCATTTCCATTTACATTCAATGTTGATAGACGCCTTTTTTTTTTTTTTTTTTTTTTTTTTGTTGTTGTTTTGTTGCTGGCAGGTTACAAAGGGCCTCATTTTATGTTGGTTGCAGCAGCGTTTTTCTCCTTCTTCTAGCGTTTTCCCCGCCCCCGCCCCTCCCGCATCCCTCGGTCTCACCACGTTCACTGACAGCCGCGTCTGCGGCTACACCACAACGGCCCCCTCCCGGCAACCCATTCGTTTTCTCTTCTTTTGCACAAAAACAACGCCGCACGCGCCAGCCGAGCGCAGCGCAAGCCACCCACACCGCGCCCCTCCCCGTCTTTATAGCCTCCGCGTCTTGTTTTCTTCGTTTGCCCCCTCCCATCTCCCGAATGCCATGCCATGCCATGCCAGCAGCGTTACGCGTGCCCCTCCCCTGTCCACACACTACCGCGAAACGAACAGCCTTCCGGGCCACATGCAGGGCACGCCCACCGCCATTCCCGGACGCAATTCTCAAAACAACACACACACACACACACACACACACAATGGCTTTGCACACGAACATAGACGGCACGGGCACTGTCGTACATTCTTCCTCAGAACCATCTCAACGAACGTTACGTTACATACACATCCGGGAAAGCAAAGCAACGCAACGCACAATTCAGCCGTCAAAGGTAACGTTCACCACGGCAGACACTTGCCGCCGCGCCGTTACGCGCATTTCAGTGCGGCTACAATACACCTCCGACACGGGAACGTTCCGTTGCTCTACACTGCGTTTCTCCGTTTTGTTTGGTTTTTTTTCCGTTTTCTCTCTCTCTCTCTCTCTCTCTCTATATATATATTTGTTTTTTCCCCTCTGTCCTTTCCTCCACCATTCTCTCCTCACGTTCTGCCCAGACATTCGACCGATCAGAGGTTCGTTCACCTTTCGGTAACCGTTCTCAGCGCGACGGTGTACCAACGGTATGACGGTATGACGGTATGACGGGTGTTCAAGACGTCCGGTGTACCGCGCCGATCGACAGTTTCCCAGAGGCGACGGATCGGACCACATCACCGACATACACACAAACACGTGTACGCACATTCGCCAAAGCGACCGTCGTCTTCTAGCGTCGCGCTTACTCTACTGTACTGCACTGGACACGCGAGCATGCATCTTCAATGACGACGTCGGTGTGCGTGCGTCGTACGCACACAAGCAGACACAGTCGGTCAGACACGACTATCGAAATCAGAGTCGGGGGAAAGGTACATATCATCGTGCGTGTCGCCCGTACAATGCAATACACAGTGGTGTGTCTCAATGCGCGTTCACATTTAAACGTCACTCACACGCCTCCACGCTGCATTTACAGACACATTTCACCCTCGCCATATATGGCGTGCAAACCGACCCGCAAACGGCCGTCGTTACACACTGACATTCCCAACAATCGCGTGTCGTTTCCACCCGTCACGTAACTAACCGGCACCTCCATCCAAAGGGCACATCACCGATCGCACTTCCCCCCCCCCCCTCGCAGACAACGACTTGTGCGCACGTGCCTCCATTCCACGTCACACCGTGGCCGCACCCCGCAACACGCGACACGCGACGCGCCCCATAAACAATCAAATTATTCATCGCATCGGCCACCCCACCCCGTCGCGTCGCAACCAAAGCGGTAGCTATTGCCACCGTCCACCCACTCACACACAAAACAAAACAAAAACAACAACAACAACAATTCCGCCCTTCCCGCAAAGGCCATTTGGTGGCCCTGAAAAGGGCCGTTTTGCCGCTCTCGCAACGGAGGATCTCCTTCCATTCCAGAGCCACCTCCTTACTTGGAGCTCGTGTACTTGGTCACCGCCTTCGTGCCCTCGCTCACGGCGTGCTTGGCCAGCTCGCCAGGCAGCAACAGCCGCACAGCGGTCTGGATCTCGCGGGACGTGATGGTCGAGCGCTTGTTGTAGTGCGCCAGGCGAGACGCCTCGGCCGCGATGCGCTCGAAAATGTCGTTCACGAAGCTGTTCATGATGCTCATCGCCTTCGACGAGATGCCCGTGTCAGGGTGCACCTGCTTCAGCACCTTGTAGATGTAGATGGCATAGCTCTCCTTCCTCTTGCGCTTCTTCTTCTTGTCGCCCTTCGAAATGTTCTTCTGCGCCTTGCCAGCCTTCTTGGCGGCCTTCCCGCTAGTCTTGGGCGGCATCGCAAACAAACAAGAACGTACGGCAGCAACACCAGCAGCAAGCGCTCCGCTCTAGTCAGCGTCTCCCCACACAGTGGCACCCAGCGCGCCCCGCCGCCGCACCTTTACCAGCTCGCCCCGTTGCGGCCGCCGACCAATGGGCCGCGAGCGCAACCGGCCGCCGCACCCGAGAGCATAAAGGACCCCCACCCCTGGCGGCGCCGCCATACGCTGAGCAGCAGCCGGTGCGAACACACGTGTGTTAGGCTACGCTGGTTCCACCGACCGCGCTGACTGTGAAGCCTTAGGGACCTCGCTTGCGGGGAACACTGCGGGGGCATTTGGTGAATTCCAGTGCAGCCCCGAGTGAGAAGTGTCCCGGTTGTGTTCTTGTTAGGACACAAACGGGCCTTGTAGGGCCAGCGGGTTCTTCTAGAATCGTGCAAGGCGGCACCCTGAGCTTTTTAGCGTCAGCGGGAGCCGTTGGGCAAATTGTCGTTGTGTTTGGCGAGTTGGAGCTGCGCCTTGGGAGTCGCTGCAGTTATTACTGCCGCGACGCGAGGCGCGTCTTCTTGTTGCCGTGCGCTGCTTTGCCGCCCGGCTCGGGCGCCCCAGCTGCCGCGGGGTATTTCCCTGCTCCCCCGAGAAGTAGGGCAATTACGTGTCAGGGCCTGGAAGACGACCAGATCCACCCGGAACTGCTCGCCGGCCAGTATACCCGCGCACGTCAGACGTTAGGGCTGAGTGTTGGCCGGAAACGCATAACGGTGACAACAAAGGCCGCACTCAGCAATCCCTTGGCAGCCCTTGACTTTGCCGCCCCCACACTGCGTACGGAGATGGAGGACTCGGTGGAGATCCACGTGGCGAGAGAAGGGACTAGGTTCACGGTAGAAAGGAGGGACCGCAGGGGACTAGGCTCGATTCTCAACAGCCCGCTCATTCAGAATGTTCTCCCACACCTCGATCCTGAAGAGGAGAGGAAGCTGATGGAGAGGGTTGTTAGAACGGAAAAACGTAGGGAACGGAGGAGGGAAGAACAACGGAGGGAACAGACACGACAAGACACAAAATACAGTAGGGATATAGAGAGGAAAGCAGAAAGGAAAATTCTCCCAAAGACGACAGCAAAATTGCTCGTCAGGGAGAAAAGGAAACGCGCTAAGTCACCAAAGCGCAAAGCAGGTGCGCCCGTGCTTCCTTCTCTAGCATTCCAAACACAGACAGACACAGACAGGGCGGACACAATTGCAGAGACAGCCACTCCTGGCCCAAGCAACATACACGTGAGGGAATCGACTGCGACAGACGCGCCTCCCGTAGACGCACCAGCGACAGACGAGACTGCAAATGGCGAACCAAAAGCAGACACGTCCTCCCAAACACACAACACACATGACACACCGGCCCAAATACACAACCCACAAAACACCATACACGACACACCGGCCACAGACTCACCCCAGAGCCCAAAGCCGGCACACACAGGCAGCAGCGCCGCAGCAGAATGTTCGCCCGCCACAGCCGAGGAACCGGAAGATAACGGGACCTTCGAACTGGCGCGGCGCACGGCCAAGGCTACGCCACCACCAACCGCGGCCGGCACTGCATGCGCCACACAAAATAAGTTCGCCGCGCTCGATGAAGACGCGCAAGCACAAGCACCACCACCACTGACACAACAAAACGCACACACCCCAAAACACGAAAAACTGCCACCCATAGTAGCCACATTCCCTGACACCTACAAAAAGATGTACGATCTTATCACCGCCGCCATAGGCGACGAGCGCTTCCACGCAAAATCGGCCGGCGGAGATAAGATCAAAATCACACTAAAAACACTGGAAGACTACACCACCGTCAAGAACACACTAAAAACTCACAAAATAGCACACTACACCTACCCAACAGGCGCACAGAAGACCCTGAAAGTCGTTCTGAGAGGCTTTCCCACACGCACCGATCCCGTCGATATCAAAGAAGCCATAACGGCGAAAGGATACGACGTAAGATCGGTACGCAAACAGGGCTCAAACAACCGAGACCCGCTCTACTGTGCCACACTAATCGACACCCCACAGCACCGGAAGCTGTTCCAGGAAACCCGACTAATGGGCCTTGGAATAACTACGGAGCCACTGAAGCAGAGAGCAAGGGCACCTCAGTGCTTCAATTGCCAAATCATCGGGCATGTTAACTATCACTGCGATATGCCACCACGCTGCGTGAAGTGCGCTGGCAACCATGCGTCCAGGGAGTGCCGAATGACGCCCCAGGACAAGCCAAAATGCGCAAACTGCAGCGGCGCACACACAGCCAGTTACCAAGGCTGTCCAGCACACAAGAGGGCCAAGGCCCGACAAACAGGGCAGATCACAAACAACAGAAACACCAACCAAGCACTAACACGAAACAACACTAACAAACCAACCAGCACCACTCAAAAAACGCAAACAGAAGACACTAAAACAAAACCACGAAACAAAGAAAAAGAAGACAACGCAAACACGCAAACCTCCCGCCCAAGTACACGACCACAGGACGACACACGCTCTTACGCAAGAGCAGTATCACCCGCACAGACCCCCACAACAGAAAACACGAACCCAGCAGCAGCAACAACAACACAAACAAGCAACACACCCATACACCACTTCTCCCAAGCCCTGACGGAAGTCATCAAGCTCATGGACAAGCTGATGCAGACCATGACAAAGAAATTTGACCAGCTCTCCGCCGACATCTCATCGGCAGTTAGGCCCTCGCAGTCCACTGCGACAACAAGCGCTACAACACCGCAACATGGCTAGGCCAGCAATTCAGGGTTTCAAACTATGCACGTTTAACGCCATGAGCCTCTTCCCTCAGGGTCTAGAATTTAGACAATTCCTGGCGGAAGAAGAAATAGACATATGCATGGTGCAGGAGACCAACCTGAAACCGGGAATCAGAGTTTCTGCACCAAACTACCTCTGCTACAGACGAGACCGACCAACTGCAGGGGGCGGGGTAGCAATCTACATAAAAAGGGGGATTCCGCACCACCAGATTCACACACCAGAAATGACGCAGTTGGAAACAGTAGCACTAGAGGTACAGACATCCACAGGACCGGTAACTGTGGTGTCAGCATATCGACAACCCAAAAACCGCAGGTTAGTTGAAGACGACATCGTCAAATTAGGACAAATTGGAGGCAAGCTGATACTTGGAGGAGACCTAAACTCCAAGCACTCCGACTGGAATTCCAGGAGGACAAACCAAGCCGGCCGACAATTAAAAAGCATCGCGCGCATCCACCACATGCACGTGTGGGCCCCCGAGGAGCCCACACACTTTCCCAGAAACGGAAACAACCCGGATGTAATCGACGTAGCAATCACCAAAGGTCTCGCAGGGTTTGTGGCGGCGCATTCACTGAATAGAATGTCGTCCGATCACAACCCTGTCACATTCGAGATTGACATCGGCGGCTGGCTACCGCGCAACCAGCATTCAACCTCGTACAAACGCATCGACTGGGAAAGATTCAAAACACAAGTCATGGAAGAACTTACCAACACCCCGCTCCCGACAGAGGACACAGAACAAACGCTGAGTACCTTCACAGACGCGGTCCTGCAAGCAGCACAGGGCGCAACACCTGAATTACCACCGCCCCCTCCCCACACACAGCGACTGCCACCCCAGCTGCTTGCCCAGATTAGGCACAAAAACAGGACCGCGAAGGAATGGAAACTTACGCGAAATCCGGACACCAGGAAGCTGCTTAATAGGCTACAGAGAGAACTCAAGGTGGCGCTCACTGAGCACAGAAACCAGCAATGGTCAAACCGCCTTACAGCTCTCAAAGTGCAGGATAACAGCCTCTGGCAAGCCACCAAGCAGTTCACTAAAAGACGCGCAAGAATGCCGCCTCTGCACGGCGAGAGAGGACTAGTGTTCAGCGCCCAAGATAAAGCCAACGCACTCGCCGACGTCTTTGAGAAACAGTTCACACCAGCAGAGGCGCAGGATCACGAACATGAAAGAATGGTCCGCAGACAACTAACCGCATTCCTGGCAGCGGATGACGACGTCGATGACGATCCACCTGCCTTCTCCACGGAGGAGGTAGCGAAAGCCATCAAAACGCTGCCCAACAAGAAAGCCCCAGGACACGATCTCCTCACCAATGAACTGCTTAAGCACCTGCCCCAGCTAGCGATAGAAAAATTGACAGAAACGTTCAACGAAATCACGCGATCACAAAAATTCCCTCAACAGTGGAAACACGCGGAAGTGGTCGCGATCGCTAAGCCTGGAAAAGATCCCATCTTTCCCCAGCACCATCGCCCCATAAGCCTACTCCCAACACTGAGTAAGCTGTACGAGCGCCTCATCCTAGTGCACATAGACAGGCACATAAGAAGAGAGAACATGCTCCCCAAATTCCAGTTCGGATTTCGCAACCAACACTCAGCACCCCAACAACTCATGCGAGTGGTCGAAGCCGCAACAGAAGCCTTTAACCGGAAAGGCTACTGTGGACTAGTGCTGCTAGACGTAGCCAAGGCTTTCGACAGTGTGTGGCACACTGGACTATTGTACAAATTGTACACGTTAGGATTCCCTGGCCATGTCGTTAAGCTCCTGAAGAGCTACCTAGCCAACCGCACATTTTGCGTCAAAGTGGACACTGCGAGGTCCTCAAAGCGCACCATCAAAGCTGGAGTTCCACAGGGATCGGTGTTAGGCCCAATACTGTACAACCTGTACACGGCCGACACACCGACTGCCCCACAGACCCAGACAGCCCAATACGCCGACGACACGGCATTCTTCGCCGTTAGTACAAATAGGGGGATAGTGACGACAAGACTCCAAAACCTACTTCACCAGACAGAAGCCTGGGCCAGGAAATGGCGGATTACAATAAATGGGGAGAAAACACAAGCGATAATGCTCACCCAAAGGAGAGGCAAACGCAACCCTGCCCACCGCCCACGACATAACAGACAACTACGACTACACAGACGCGACATCCCATGGAGGGACACGGCCAAATACCTGGGTGTCACCCTTGACAAAAGACTGACATGGCGCGCACATATCGACGACATCAGAAGGAAGGCCAGCGCCAGACTCAACGACATCTACCCCATACTAAATACCAAAAGCAGCTTGGCGGCAACTACAGGAGTGAGGCTGTACTGTACGCTTGTCCGCCCTATCATTGAATATGCCTGCCCAGTCTGGGGCTATGCAGCCAAAACGCACCTGCAAAGGCTGCAGAGAGTCCAAAATCGGGCACTCAGACGGGCAATTCACGTCAGGACGCGCTTCCCCACTGCCGACACCCACGAGGCAACGGAAGTAAAGATGCTCAAAGATAGGTTCAGAGAACTCGCGGTAGCATTCTACCAAACCGCGAGCCGCTCTGAAAACCAACTGATAAACAACTTAGGCAACTACAACACTGACAACTTAAAATACAGGAGGCCAAAATGCATCCTAAATTAAAAACACAAAATAGCGGTTCACCAAAACTAGCATAAAAAGCAAGGACTAAAACAAAAAGTAAGGTGCATGATACATGCAAAATTTAACGTACAGGCTTGGAGGAAATGTCAAAGGACAAAGAACCTCCACCACAAGACTACTCAACGTCCGAGTACGTCAAATATGCGAAAGAGAGAGAGGCGGCGCCGCCACTCCGCTGCTCGACTCGCTGCGGCTCGCACCGTCCTTCGTCTCGTCTCGTTTTTTTACACCACAGCGCATCGCCATGTCCGGACGCGGAAAGGGAGGCAAAGTCAAGGGCAAGTCAAAGTCCCGCTCAAGCAGGGCCGGGCTCCAGTTCCCGGTCGGCAGAATCCACCGCCTCCTGCGCAAGGGAAACTACGCCGAGCGCGTCGGCGCCGGGGCGCCCGTCTACCTCGCCGCCGTCATGGAGTACCTCGCGGCTGAGGTGCTCGAGCTGGCCGGAAACGCGGCCCGCGACAACAAGAAGACGCGCATCATCCCGCGCCACCTGCAGCTTGCCATCCGCAACGACGAGGAGCTCAACAAGCTCCTGTCGGGCGTCACCATCGCACAGGGTGGTGTCCTGCCCAACATCCAGGCCGTCCTGCTGCCAAAGAAGACCGAGAAGAAGGCCTAAACAGAGAGGCCAGGCAATCGGCACGCGGACCCGCCGCCCAGCAGCGCTGCGTGCTCCCCTGCACGCAACGCGCTTTGCCGGCCCGGCTCGGCTCACAACAATCGGCCCTTTTCAGGGCCACCACACAAACCTACGTCCAAAGCAAAATTTCAGTCGTCCTCGCCGCGCTTTGCTTTACTTTACTTTACTTTAACTTAACTTCACTTCCACAGCCGCCGCCGGCAAGAAGACCATACCAACTGCTACGATTGCAGGGGCAGATATTCTGCGAGGTACCTCGGTGTCACGCCTGACATCGAAGTGTCACATAGGGCAACTTGGCACAAACGCTCACGCCAGGATGCAGATCCTGTACCCCTGTTCCCTCGACCCCGCAACAGGGGTAGCGATACTGGAAATATGCGCGCCCTCTATAGGGGCTATGCAGCCAGGTCGACGATGCATCGCCTACAGAAGGGTCCAAAGCAGAGCGCTCTACGACGGGCCTTACACGTCCCCGCGGCAGACCTGCCTACAACCACCCACAACACGATTCCGCGCCCTGGCAGAAGCGTTCTACGCCACCGCGCGGAATTCAGAAAATGACTATTACGTCTTGACCCTTGGGCAATATGAACACCACAGGGACAGATGTGCAAGACCCGAGTCGCTACTCCAGCAGTAGCACAAACAGAACACATAATCACTCTCAACAAACAGCAACGTCCGAAAAAGCACACTACCAAAGATAAGAACAACACACAGAAAAGAGGAGCAAATGTCCACAGGCGACAATAACCTCCACCAACTCCCCCTCTAACGGTAGAGGACTAAAGGAAAGAGAGAAGAACAACAAGAAGAGCCGCCGCCATCTTGTCGTCCACAGCCCGTGTGGCCACACACACGTTTCTCTTTTGTTTTTCGTTTGCCTCAAGCACCTCCACGCACGCACAGTCGCCTTCCAAACGACAACGACAGCAATAATCACCAACTGTTAAACGAGCGTGTCGACACACCGCCCTCCACTCCCGCGCGCCCCATACAAACGAAACAGCTGATCCGGCCGCCTATGGGCACGCCTTGCCTCGGCAACTCCAACGCCGCCGCAAACACACAGCCAAAACCACGCAAATATTCACCGCCTCTCGCACAACAACAACAACAACAACAACAACAACACACAGCCCGGCGTCTCCATCGATCGATAAACAAAACAAACACACAACGCCCTCTCTCGCGCGCGCGCGCACGCACACACACACACACACACACACACACACACACACACACACACAGCCACAAGACCCGCTTCCTTTCCTTTCTCCCAGTCACGTCACGTCAGTCAAACGCAAACGAAATGAAGAATGAAAGAAACAAGGCAGGCAGGCAACACACGCAGCAACAACACAGACTCTTTCGCACTTTTCAATTTCCGAACAGTGTGGTGGCCCTGAAAAGGGCCGTTTTCGTCTCTCCCACGGCCGCGGGAAGGCCAACGCGGCACAGCACACCGGCTGCGACGCGCCTAACCGCCGAAACCGTACAGGGTGCGCCCCTGCCTCTTCAGGGCGTACACCACGTCCATGGCCGTCACAGTCTTGCGCTTGGCGTGCTCAGTGTACGTCACCGCGTCGCGGATCACGTTCTCCAGGAACACCTTCAGCACTCCGCGGGTCTCCTCGTAGATCAGACCAGAGATGCGCTTCACGCCGCCCCTGCGAGCCAGGCGGCGGATCGCGGGCTTCGTGATGCCCTGGATGTTGTCGCGCAACACCTTGCGGTGCCGCTTGGCGCCACCCTTGCCGAGCCCCTTTCCTCCCTTGCCGCGGCCAGTCATCTCTTCTAAATCCTCAAAAAGCTCAAGGCAAGCAAAGCGTCTGCTGCAGCGGCTGGCTCCTCACCCGGCGCTAGCGAGTCGGCTACGGTCTGCGCCCGGCGCATAATATAGGATGGGGCCCCTCCACGCCCGCACCAACGTGGTGACCAAACCAAAAGTTCTACTGTCACCTCCGTAAGCATGTTAGTATTAGAATCAGGCGTCACAGGATGCAGGCTGTGATGTTATCCATGCGTCTGGGTAAGACTACTCATTAACATGGTCCATCGGAGATAGATAGTGGTCGAAAACGATCGAAGGGTAGCGGTTGTAAGAGCAGAGGGAAAAAAGTGCCAAGGCCAGCGCCAAGGGAAAAAAACCTCTGCGACAGTAGGACGGGTGGTAAGGGCAGTAGCGGTTTGCTAGCTGCGACAGAGCATGCAAGGTGAGGAGTGGTTAGCGTGAGGTACCGTGCAACGTTACCTATGTACTGCGTGGTCGTGTCGTTAGCTGGGTCAGTCCGGTGCTGCGGCTGGGCTCGCTCGTAGTCTCCTAGGCCGGCGGCGGTGGCTTACTCCCTGTAACATAAAAGTTCGGCGCGGCAGCTTGGCGACGCTTGCGCGATGAAGACTGCCCTATTGGCTTTTGCACCTTTCACCTGCGGTGCTGCTGGGGCAACCGCTGGGATAGGCGCAGGTACGACTGCGCTGTGGCCTTGGGCGAAGACTGCACGCAGTTGCCTCAAGGCCTCTTCCTTCTCTGCAGCCAAGGCGGCTGCGAAGGCAGCCCTCTCCGCCGCCATGACGGCTTTGAGGGCTGCTGTGGCCTCCTTCACGACGGCCCCGAGGTCGAGGTCGAACTTCTTCACGGGAGGGCGAGCTGCGTCCTGGCTGCCCGTTTCCGAGCGGCCGTCCCTGCCCCTGGCAGGTGGATCTGCTGCTGCGCCGTTCCTCAGCTGCGCCGGGCTGTTCTGCGCCCTACGCCGTTTCCGGCGTCGTCTTCTCTTCTGCTGCTGCGTCGGTGCGGCCGCGGCCGCTTCGCCGCCCCCGGCACGGCTGCGACTTGAGAAAGCCGCACAACCGCGCCAACTGGCGACGTGCGGGCCGCCACACCGGACACAAGTCGGCAAGGCGTTGCTGCCGCGGTCGCAGGCGCGGCTGTCGTGCTCGCCCGAGCACTTGACACACCGCGCTGCGTTGCGGCAATACTTCGCTACATGGCCCTCGCCCTGGCACCTGAAGCACTGGGGCAGAGGGTCCATGGCGGTCGGGAGAGCCTCCGTCGTCACCGGGAAGCCCAGCAACTTCCGCAAGTCGAAGATGTCACTCCCGCCGTCGACCGTTTGCACGGTCACGGCATAGAGCGGCGCCCTCTTCCTGTTGGTCCGGTTGTGCAACCTTGCGGTTGCGCAACCAAACCCGGCTCGCAGCAGCCCTTCCCGGACCGCTGCCTCGTCGCAGCACCAAGGCAACCCCCTGAGGAGTGCCTTGGTCGTCTTCATCCTTCCGACGGAAGGTGCCTTATCACGCGCCGGCGGTGCGTCGACGACGTGGTCGGCCACTGCGACCTTGATCGCCCTGTGGTCGGCCACGTTTGCAGCTCGAACGCAGATCAGCGAGTCTGTATCGACAGACTCGTAGACCACCTCGTTCCGAGCGCAATCCGTGATGGTGTCGAACAGCGCTGTCCACGCGCCTTTGCACTTGACGTACAAAGGGGGAGCAGGCCGCGACTCGTCTTCACGGGAGTTCCTCGCATGGTCGGCAGACTCGGTGAGTCGCACAACCGAAGGACCCTTCGTAGCGGCAGGTTTCCTCTGCGCACCCTTCTTTCCCATGCTGCGAGGCGCGGAACACGACAATTTGCACGCGTTGTAATAACAACGCACGACAATCTGCTCTGCGCCCGGCGCACGCGCCAGCCCCCCTATATAGACTCTGGCCCGCCCTCCCCCCACCACGCGCAACCGAGGGCATATAAGCGCACCACGGTGGCTGGCGCGCGCCCGTGTCGTCAAGGCAGCACCCGACGCAGCACCTCGCTCGCCTCCACGCCGCTCCGCTAACCGCTACCGCTATGGCCCGCACAAAGCAAACGGCCCGCAAGTCCACCGGCGGAAAGGCGCCGCGCAAACAGCTCGCCACCAAGGCGGCGAGGAAGAGCGCGCCCGCCACCGGCGGCGTCAAGAAGCCCCACCGCTACAGGCCGGGCACCGTCGCCCTGCGAGAAATCAGGCGCTACCAGAAGAGCACAGAGCTGCTCATCCGCAAGCTGCCATTCCAGCGCCTAGTGCGCGAGATCGCCCAGGACTTCAAGACCGACCTGCGCTTCCAGAGCTCCGCGGTCATGGCCCTGCAGGAGGCCAGCGAGGCCTACCTCGTCGGCCTCTTCGAAGACACCAACCTGTGCGCAATCCACGCCAAGCGCGTCACCATCATGCCCAAGGACATCCAGCTCGCGCGCCGCATCCGCGGCGAGCGCGCCTAAACACCGCGCCAGCCGCTGGGCACCGCCCACGCACGCAACAAACAAAACGGCCCTTTTAAGGGCCACTAACATCACTCCGTCGCGAGCAAACTTTGTCGGTCGCCTCTCGCCCCACAACCACAGAACCAAAGACAAAACACCACTTCCACTTCCCGTCCGTCCGCCACAGCCGCTCTCCCCTGCCAGCTTGCTGGCGCGCGCAACAATCAACATCATGCCTCCCCGGCGCGGCGCTCAAAGCGCACAATACCCATCGGCCGACGCCGTCAACCACACGGCCGGCCGCCGCTTCGTTTCGAAAAGAAAACGAAACAAAAAGCCAGGCACGTCCAACGCCACCGACCCTTTCCACATCTCAACGTCCCCCGCCCCCGTTGCAAGAACACACACACAAGACAAGACACATCCGAGAAGACGGCAGGCAGGCCAACCAAAGTATTCAAACAACATGACACAAAACCAACCGTCGGCCGGCCGCGACCAAAAAAAAAAAACGGCGACAATCAACCGCAACGACAAAACCGCTACCGCCGCCCGCACCCGCCACCGACCCCCCCCCCGCAATCCAACCACCACGGCACGCAAACAGTATCCACACACGGGCATACAGAAACGCCAGACGACACAACCACACCGCAACACAAACACGACAATCAAAACCTTCCCGACGTGCTTTGATGGCCCTGAGAAGGGCCGTTTTGGGCCGCGCGTCTGTTGCGCGCCACTAGACGACGGGGACGGGGGGTGCGGACGACGGAGTCAACCGCCAACCCTTCCTTTCCCATTCCTCTCTACTTCTTCTTCTTGGGCGAAGCCTTCGCCTTAGACGGCGTCGTCGCCTTCTTCGGGCGCGGCGCCTTCGGCTTCTTCGTCGGAACCTTGGCGGCCTTCTTCGCCTTCGACGGCGACTTGGCCTTGGCCGGCTTGGCAGCAGCCGCCTTCTTCGCACCGGCGGGAGCGGCCGACGCCGCAGACGCCTTCTTGGCGGCGCCCGCCTTCCGACCAGTCGCCGCCTTCACGCCACCAGCCTTCTTTGCGCCGGCCGCACGGGCGCCCTTCTTCTCCTTGCTGGCCGGAGCGGCGCGCTTCTTCTTGGCACCGCCAGCACGAGCCTTGCCGCCCTCAGCCGCCCCGCCGCCGGCGCCGGCAAGCTTGAAAGAGCCGGACGCGCCCTTCCCCTTCGTCTGCACCAGCTCGCCCGCCACCACGGCCGACTTGAGGTACTTCTTGATAAACGGCGCCAGCTTCTCCGCGTCCAGCTTGTAGTGCGCGGCAATGTACTTCTTGATCGCCTGCAGCGACGATCCGCCGCGCTCCTTCAGACTCTTGATGGCGGCCGTCACCATCTCAGAGGTGCGCGGGTGCGCAGGCTTGGCGCGCGGCTTCTTCGCAGACGACGCAGACTTTGCCTTCTTCGTAGTGCCGGTGGCGGCGGGTGCCGCAGCAGTCTCGTTCGTAGCCGCCTGATCTGCCATTTCGACGACGCGCGTTAACACACAGCGAGCAGCGAGAGCGAGAGGAGACACGCAGCGAGCGGAGCGCACAGCAGAGGAATAGCCGCCTCGACGCACAGGCCCAGCCAGTGTCGCGGGCGGGCGCGGACGGCCGAGAGAGCGGCCGCCACTCTGCGCGCCGCCGCGCCGCGCCTCCCGCGCTTGCTACCGCCCAACGTCCGACAGCCTGTGCGGAGCAGCCCCACACCTGCGCCACAACCACCCGCGCCTTTCAAACCACCGAGGATGGGGCTACACACAGCCACACCACAGTCGCCAACCAGTCGCCACGGCAGCGCCGCAAACCACGGCCAAACTGCAGCCACCGCGCGCTACAGCCTGGGTCGGCCCGCCGAGAATCGCCGCCCACGCCCAAATGCCGCCCCCACAGCCCCAGCCGGCGACCGGCCACAATGGCCAAACCTTCGGCAAAAGCCCCGCACCGTCGCCGCGGCAGCCCGGCCAGCGCGGCCGGCGCCACAGCCACACAAGCGGAGGCGTGCGGCGATGACGGCCGTGCAAACGCACCTCCGCCGCCCCATCGCCCTCCCACCGTTTCCCGATCGGCCCGCAGCCGTCGGGCCACGTCCTCCTCCTCTCGCCCGCCAACATTCACAGCCCTTTCGTTCGTTTCCCAACAATTTCAATTGTGCCCGCCGCAAAAACGGGCGCCGCCTGCAAAGCAACATGCTCCGCCGGAGCGCCCCTCGCCGCTTACGAGCCAACCCCTCGCCCGAGGCAAACCCGAAATCCGCAACTACAGACCAACCCAATCTGCCGTCAGCACACACGACAGCCAACATCACGCGTTACGAGTTAGACATTAGGTTCACACGTCTCGGTTAGGTTCGGTGGACGTGGGTTAGGTTAAGGGCACTTGGGTTAGGTTAAGCATTCAAAACACACGTCAGGCGTCAGAGGTTAGGTTAGGTTACGTTACATTAAGGTTAGGTTAGGGGCACCTCGGTTAGGTTAAGGGTCGGTGTTAGGTTAAGCGTCAAACTTAGGTTAAGCATTCAAACACACGTCGGGCGTCAGAGGTTAGGTTAGGTTAGGTTAGGTTAAGGCCACTTGGGTTAGGTTAAGCCTCAAACTTAGGTTAAGCATTCAAACACACGTCGGGCGTCAGGTGGCCGCAGCAGCCGCACCTACCTACCCACCCACCTCACGGCCGGACAGCTTGGCTTACTTGGCGCTGAGGCTGACCTCACCGCACCTCACGCTACGCAACGCTACAGGTTCGGTTCGCTCAGCTTAGGCTTAGAGCTTAAGCGCCCAGGTCGGATTACGACGTTGGTTCACCTTCGGGCGCCACACTTTGGGTGTAAAGGTCGCGTCGGGTCGTCGGCACGCCGCAAAAACAAAAGCGAAGCCACAGGACAACGCCGACAAACGGGCAGCACGACCACGACCAGATACCGAGACACACGGACCACCCACCGGCCAAAGGGCACCAAACAACAAACCAGAGCACCACGTGTCGACCAGAGCAACCCGCCGCTCACGCGACGTGGCTGGCACCGAAGGGCCGCCGCAACTGCGCTTTCCGCGCCGGGCCGGATGCACGTGCGGCAACACCACCACCGCACACAGCCGCTGTTCAACATCAACCAACAACACGCCGCGGTCGCAGCCTCAACGCCAGCACACGTTTGCACCACCATTCACACGCACCGCACAAACAGCTGTCGCCGACAACACAAACACACCGCAACGACGCCGCCGCCCCTACTTGTGCCGGCCACCCACCCCACCGACGGCGCACCTGTCGCCGGCCGGCAGTCGACACGGGAAACGCACACCGCCACTTCGCTCGCGCGCACGCCACCAACCAGTCGTCGTCTCCAAAACAACAAACAAACAAACATAGGGCAGGCAACAAATCGCCTCGCACGAACCGTCCACAAAACTATCAAAGCACAGCCTCTGGCTAACGGCCACGACGCAGCGGCACGCTGCTCCTTTCCCCGCCCCCACTCGATTCACGAAGGCACGCGACACCGCCAACGACGGCCTCGCTTCCCGCAACCGACACCTTTCCGCCACTACGCACAGCCGCACCCGACGCCCGTGCCAACGACACAACTACTGCACTATCCACCGCCGCCTCCCCCTTCCCGTCGTACACACACACAGCCAGCCAGCCAGCCAGCCAGCCAAAACCACACCAACGACCCAAACATGCACGTGCAACGGCACACCCCAACCAGTCAACGTCGACAACCACACGCACGGCTCGAAACCGGCGCCCTTCCACGTTGCCATCAAGCTACACACAAGACACAAGGAACCAACAACAGCAAGCCTGCCCGCCCGCCCCACTCTCACGCCGCAAAAAGCACACCGAAACCGCCAAACGCACATTCCCATCGCACCGACACCGACCGGCTCGCTACCACCACACCTCTCGGCAGCCGTTTCGCAAACATGACACGGCGCGACATGACATCACGACCAACTCTCCTCTCCAGACGCCTTCGGCCGGAGCACAACGCCGCCAATTCGCCACACACACACACACACACACACACACAGTCGACAGGCGCCCGCCCGCCCGCCCTGCACGACGCCGCGCAGCAAAGGCGCCCGCAAACACATACCTCTCCTCTCTCTCGGCCGCCCGACGCGCCAACCGCCACACCGCCAGCCACTCGCAATTGTGCACTGCCGCCAGCCACACGTCCAACACGCCGCGCCGCCTCCGGCCACCCGCCAGGGGGCGCTCACGTCCGCGACAACAGCGCGGCCCGCCGGGCCAAACCGAACCGAGCCGAGCCGCCCGCCGCTGCTCTGCACATCTTCCTGCGCGCATCAACAAAACGAGGCAAGCGAGCACACCCCGTCACAACGCCACATCACGCAAATGCCGTGCCGACCTCTTGTGTCTACCGCCTAAATTGCACTCACTCACCAGCCGCCCCTTCTTCTTCTTCCTACCTATCTATCTGTGCGTCTGTGTCGGTCCGCGCGTGACGCCTCTCAACATCCGCCGTCGCCGTCCCCGTCCCCGTTTCCGCCCCAATGCCATCGTCGCGCCGCCTCCTCCTCCTCCTCCGCCCCTGTCCGGCCCGCACCACACCATACACCGCTGCTTGTCCCGGCCGTTGCCACCAAAGGCGCCTACCGCAAACGCGCCACGCCGCAGCCCCCGTGCGTGCATCTCCGTGCCGACGCTGCCTCTCTGCCCTCCCGCACGCACTCGACCGACCGACATGCACTGCGTCGACGGCCTCGACAACACAGTCTCTGGCTCCGCACTGCGTCTTCCGGTACGCGCGCTGAAACACGTATGTACTCATTACCAGCGATGGCGAGGCACGACACAATCTCTGACCAGAGCGTTTCTTATCGTCGCTAGTCTGCGCCACACGACACTAGTAGCACGTAGCGGGTCGGCAGGAACAGTTGTCATCTATATGTGGCGGGTCGGGAGAGGTAGTAGTCAGTCGACAGTATTAGCGAGTGGACGGTTGTACTGAGCGGGCGGCGGCGTGCTCTTCTCGCGACTCTGGTCTCCGTTCGGGACGATGCATACTGTTATTACAGGTAAGGTAATGAAGCTGCATTGCGCAAATCTAATACTGTATGTCAATTGTAACTATTTTCTTCACAACAAAATGCCCCAATAATACTTTGTTTCCAAACAAACTTTTTTAAAGTACAACCATTCATTTCCATTTAAATAATATTTCCTACGCATTTCCTCCAACAATCAAAATTAAATGTGAGCCGGCATTCATTGCACGACGCTGTGTACAGGTATCTACAGTTAAGAGCACATATAGATGCAGTTTGTTTTTTCTCTTTTGTCTTTTTTGTTTTTTTTTTTTTTTTTTTTGACGTAACGATCTTTTGCTCTTTTTATTCTAATTTGTACGTACGCTGTTTGTTTAGATTTTTATATTGGTAATGCCACGTAGCGCTCCGCGTGAAAATCACTGCCTGTGCTGTGTGCAGTCTGTGGCTAGTTTGCATTGTTGTTGTCATGAACTGCTATAGCTGGATGTGAACAGCGCGTAGCGTTGCGCAGTTAGGGGTGAGCCGCCAGCACTGGTGCATGTGAGGACAGAGATGGCGGACGTTTCAAATTACATATATTATGACTGGTGATGATATTAAGGGTAAATACATTGTTTGTTGTTCTCTATTAAACATCTTTACTTTGCTAACTATCCCTATCGGTAGTTAGTGCCCTCCGTAGTTTGGAATCTCTTATTTAGCTGGCAGCAGTGGTGCTCGCTGTATTGCAGTAGTTCGAGTAATGAAGATTTTTGTGAGGTAAGTGATTTCCGACAGGTGTACTTTAATGTTACTCAGGGCCATTCTTTTGCAGGGATCTTTGATAGTCAGATTGCGTTGCGCTCAAAATATTGTGTGTCAGTTTAAGCACAGTTTTGTATACATTGTTGTTCAAAGGGGGGCGTTTCAGAATACACAGGGCCGAAGGTCAGCCAGCGCTGCCCTTACAACGTTTATCGGGTTTTCAATTATGTCTGTTGAGATGTTCATGGTTCATTATTTCCATTCATCATATTATCGCGCGTTTCTCATCAATCTTCGTTCGTTCATTTTCTAGGGACGTTAACAACATTCTGGCACATTTTTATCATCATTCACTCACTCACTCACTCACTCACTCACTCACTTACTTACGACTATTTGTGCGGGGAGGTTACACTTGGGTCCATTTCCATTTACATTCAATGTTGATAGACGCCTTTTTTTTTTTTTGTTGTTGTTTTGTTGCTGGCAGGTTACAAAGGGCCTCATTTTATGTTGGTTGCAGCAGCGTTTTTCTCCTTCTTCTAGCGTTTTCCCCGCCCCCGCCCCTCCCGCATCCCTCGGTCTCACCACGTTCACTGACAGCCGCGTCTGCGGCTACACCACAACGGCCCCCTCCCGGCAACCCATTCGTTTTCTCTTCTTTTGCACAAAAACAACGCCGCACGCGCCAGCCGAGCGCAGCGCAAGCCACCCACACCGCGCCCCTCCCCGTCTTTATAGCCTCCGCGTCTTGTTTTCTTCGTTTGCCCCCTCCCATCTCCCGAATGCCATGCCATGCCATGCCAGCAGCGTTACGCGTGCCCCTCCCCTGTCCACACACTACCGCGAAACGAACAGCCTTCCGGGCCACATGCAGGGCACGCCCACCGCCATTCCCGGACGCAATTCTCAAAACAACACACACACACACACACACACACACAATGGCTTTGCACACGAACATAGACGGCACGGGCACTGTCGTACATTCTTCCTCAGAACCATCTCAACGAACGTTACGTTACATACACATCCGGGAAAGCAAAGCAACGCAACGCACAATTCAGCCGTCAAAGGTAACGTTCACCACGGCAGACACTTGCCGCCGCGCCGTTACGCGCATTTCAGTGCGGCTACAATACACCTCCGACACGGGAACGTTCCGTTGCTCTACACTGCGTTTCTCCGTTTTGTTTGGTTTTTTTTCCGTTTTCTCTCTCTCTCTCTCTCTCTCTCTATATATATATTTGTTTTTTCCCCTCTGTCCTTTCCTCCACCATTCTCTCCTCACGTTCTGCCCAGACATTCGACCGATCAGAGGTTCGTTCACCTTTCGGTAACCGTTCTCAGCGCGACGGTGTACCAACGGTATGACGGTATGACGGTATGACGGGTGTTCAAGACGTCCGGTGTACCGCGCCGATCGACAGTTTCCCAGAGGCGACGGATCGGACCACATCACCGACATACACACAAACACGTGTACGCACATTCGCCAAAGCGACCGTCGTCTTCTAGCGTCGCGCTTACTCTACTGTACTGCACTGGACACGCGAGCATGCATCTTCAATGACGACGTCGGTGTGCGTGCGTCGTACGCACACAAGCAGACACAGTCGGTCAGACACGACTATCGAAATCAGAGTCGGGGGAAAGGTACATATCATCGTGCGTGTCGCCCGTACAATGCAATACACAGTGGTGTGTCTCAATGCGCGTTCACATTTAAACGTCACTCACACGCCTCCACGCTGCATTTACAGACACATTTCACCCTCGCCATATATGGCGTGCAAACCGACCCGCAAACGGCCGTCGTTACACACTGACATTCCCAACAATCGCGTGTCGTTTCCACCCGTCACGTAACTAACCGGCACCTCCATCCAAAGGGCACATCACCGATCGCACTTCCCCCCCCCCCCTCGCAGACAACGACTTGTGCGCACGTGCCTCCATTCCACGTCACACCGTGGCCGCACCCCGCAACACGCGACACGCGACGCGCCCCATAAACAATCAAATTATTCATCGCATCGGCCACCCCACCCCGTCGCGTCGCAACCAAAGCGGTAGCTATTGCCACCGTCCACCCACTCACACACAAAACAAAACAAAAACAACAACAACAACAATTCCGCCCTTCCCGCAAAGGCCATTTGGTGGCCCTGAAAAGGGCCGTTTTGCCGCTCTCGCAACGGAGGATCTCCTTCCATTCCAGAGCCACCTCCTTACTTGGAGCTCGTGTACTTGGTCACCGCCTTCGTGCCCTCGCTCACGGCGTGCTTGGCCAGCTCGCCAGGCAGCAACAGCCGCACAGCGGTCTGGATCTCGCGGGACGTGATGGTCGAGCGCTTGTTGTAGTGCGCCAGGCGAGACGCCTCGGCCGCGATGCGCTCGAAAATGTCGTTCACGAAGCTGTTCATGATGCTCATCGCCTTCGACGAGATGCCCGTGTCAGGGTGCACCTGCTTCAGCACCTTGTAGATGTAGATGGCATAGCTCTCCTTCCTCTTGCGCTTCTTCTTCTTGTCGCCCTTCGAAATGTTCTTCTGCGCCTTGCCAGCCTTCTTGGCGGCCTTCCCGCTAGTCTTGGGCGGCATCGCAAACAAACAAGAACGTACGGCAGCAACACCAGCAGCAAGCGCTCCGCTCTAGTCAGCGTCTCCCCACACAGTGGCACCCAGCGCGCCCCGCCGCCGCACCTTTACCAGCTCGCCCCGTTGCGGCCGCCGACCAATGGGCCGCGAGCGCAACCGGCCGCCGCACCCGAGAGCATAAAGGACCCCCACGCAGTAGCAGCTGAACTTGCCCAGACCCCGCCTCCAACTGCAGAGACAGCAGAACAGGCACTAGACGACCTCACAAGAGCGATCCTACAAGCTGCTGAGGGAGCCACACCGCCTCCTGCGGGGCCCCCCCGCTCCAGGCAACTCCCCCCGCACTTGCTTGCGCAAATACGGCACAAAAACAGGATCGCCAAAGAGTGGAAGCTCACCAGAAATAGGGATACACGGAGGCTACTCAATAGGCTACAGAGAGAGCTGAAAGCCGATCTCAATGAGTACCGCAACCAACAATGGTCGGCAAGGCTCTCAGCTCTCAAACTAGACGACAATAGTTTATGGCAAGCCACCAAACAGTACACAAAAAGACGCGCAAGAATGCCACCACTCCATGGCGAACGTGGACTGCAGTTCAGCCCCATTGACAAAGCTAACGCACTAGCCGACGTGTTCGAAAAACAGTTCAGACCAGCAGAAGTACAGGACAGAGAACACGTCGCAACAGTCCGCAGAGAACTGGCCGTGTTCCTGGAAGCAGACGACGAAGATGACTACACGCCACTCTTCAGTACTGAAGATGTAGCGCGCTGCATCAAGTCCCTGCCCACCAGGAAAACCCCGGGTCACGACCAGGTCACAAATGAATTGCTGAAACTCCTCCCGCCCCTGGCAATCACCCACCTGACCGATATTGTTAATGAACTGACGCGATCACAAAAATTCCCGGCGCAGTGGAAGCATGCAGAAGTCATTGCGATCGCGAAACCAGGAAAAGACCCGGTGTTCCCGCAACATTACAGACCAATTAGTCTACTGCCTACCCTCAGTAAACTTTACGAGCGCCTCCTACTAACCCCCATACAGGACTATATCACAAGAGAGCAGATCCTGCCGAAATTCCAGTTCGGATTTAGGCAAAGACACTCCGCCCCACAGCAAATCATGAGGGTGGTTGAAGCAGCCACGGACAGCTTCAACCGAAAGGGCTACTGCGGGCTTGTCTTATTAGACGTAGCAAAAGCCTTTGACTCAGTCTGGCACACCGGGATACTACACAAGATGTACACCCTAGGCTTCCCCGGAAAGATAGTCAAAATAGTTAAAAACTATCTCTCCGGTAGGACTTTCTCAGTCAAGATCGATGGATCCCTGTCGACCAGGAGAAGAATCAGTGCAGGCGTGCCCCAGGGCTCAGTCCTGGGACCCGTCCTCTACAGTGTCTACACTGCTGACATCCCTACGACCCAGCATGTAAACACTGCACAATACGCAGACGACACTGCATTCTTCTCCTGCTCGACAAACAGGAACCTGGTTACAAGGCGTCTGCAAACCGCCCTAAACAGGACGGAAAACTGGGCAAAGCAGTGGCGCATCTCAATAAACTCTGAGAAAACACAAGCCATGCTGCTCACCAGACGCTATGGGAAACGCCGACCCCCAAGAAGACCATACCAGCTGCTGCGATTGCAGGGGCAGAATCTGCCATGGAGAAATTCTGCGAGGTACCTCGGTGTCACACTTGACAGACGCCTGACATGGAAGTGCCACATAGAGGAGCTTCGCAGAAAGGCTCACGCCAGGATGCAGATTCTGTACCCTGTCTTGAACAGCAGCAGTTCCCTCGACCCCGCAACAGGAGTAGCGATCTATCGAAGTCTAATTCGACCGATACTGGAATATGCGTGCCCTGTATGGGGCTACGCAGCCAGATCGACGATAGATCGCTTACAAAAGACTCAAAATAGAGCGTTAAGACGAGCCTTACACGTCCCCAGGCGCTTCCCCGCGGCAGACCTGCATGAAGCCGCAGACATAGAGCCAATCACCACACGATTCCGCGCCCTGGCAGAAGTGTTTTACGCCAAGGCGCGGAACTCAGAAAACGACTTAATCAACACCCTTGGGCAATACGAACCCCATAGGGAGAGATATAACAGACCTAAGTCGCTACTCCTGCAGTAGCGCAAAAAAGAACAACCAAAGTAAATCTCTCAACAAAACAGCAAACAACAACAGCGCAGTTACAAAACCACGCAAAAGAAAAGAGGAGGAAATGTCCGAAAGAGACAACAACCTCCACCAACTCCCCCTCTAATGGGTAGAGGACCAAAAGAGAGCAGAGGAGAGGCGGCGCCGCCACTCCGCTGCTCGACTCGCTGCGGCTCGCACCGTCCTTCGTCTCGTCTCGTTTTTTTACACCACAGCGCATCGCCATGTCCGGACGCGGAAAGGGAGGCAAAGTCAAGGGCAAGTCAAAGTCCCGCTCAAGCAGGGCCGGGCTCCAGTTCCCGGTCGGCAGAATCCACCGCCTCCTGCGCAAGGGAAACTACGCCGAGCGCGTCGGCGCCGGGGCGCCCGTCTACCTCGCCGCCGTCATGGAGTACCTCGCGGCTGAGGTGCTCGAGCTGGCCGGAAACGCGGCCCGCGACAACAAGAAGACGCGCATCATCCCGCGCCACCTGCAGCTTGCCATCCGCAACGACGAGGAGCTCAACAAGCTCCTGTCGGGCGTCACCATCGCACAGGGTGGTGTCCTGCCCAACATCCAGGCCGTCCTGCTGCCAAAGAAGACCGAGAAGAAGGCCTAAACAGAGAGGCCAGGCAATCGGCACGCGGACCCGCCGCCCAGCAGCGCTGCGTGCTCCCCTGCACGCAACGCGCTTTGCCGGCCCGGCTCGGCTCACAACAATCGGCCCTTTTCAGGGCCACCACACAAACCTACGTCCAAAGCAAAATTTCAGTCGTCCTCGCCGCGCTTTGCTTTACTTTACTTTACTTTAACTTAACTTCACTTCCACAGCCGCCGCCGGCAAGAAGACCATACCAACTGCTACGATTGCAGGGGCAGATATTCTGCGAGGTACCTCGGTGTCACGCCTGACATCGAAGTGTCACATAGGGCAACTTGGCACAAACGCTCACGCCAGGATGCAGATCCTGTACCCCTGTTCCCTCGACCCCGCAACAGGGGTAGCGATACTGGAAATATGCGCGCCCTCTATAGGGGCTATGCAGCCAGGTCGACGATGCATCGCCTACAGAAGGGTCCAAAGCAGAGCGCTCTACGACGGGCCTTACACGTCCCCGCGGCAGACCTGCCTACAACCACCCACAACACGATTCCGCGCCCTGGCAGAAGCGTTCTACGCCACCGCGCGGAATTCAGAAAATGACTATTACGTCTTGACCCTTGGGCAATATGAACACCACAGGGACAGATGTGCAAGACCCGAGTCGCTACTCCAGCAGTAGCACAAACAGAACACATAATCACTCTCAACAAACAGCAACGTCCGAAAAAGCACACTACCAAAGATAAGAACAACACACAGAAAAGAGGAGCAAATGTCCACAGGCGACAATAACCTCCACCAACTCCCCCTCTAACGGTAGAGGACTAAAGGAAAGAGAGAAGAACAACAAGAAGAGCCGCCGCCATCTTGTCGTCCACAGCCCGTGTGGCCACACACACGTTTCTCTTTTGTTTTTCGTTTGCCTCAAGCACCTCCACGCACGCACAGTCGCCTTCCAAACGACAACGACAGCAATAATCACCAACTGTTAAACGAGCGTGTCGACACACCGCCCTCCACTCCCGCGCGCCCCATACAAACGAAACAGCTGATCCGGCCGCCTATGGGCACGCCTTGCCTCGGCAACTCCAACGCCGCCGCAAACACACAGCCAAAACCACGCAAATATTCACCGCCTCTCGCACAACAACAACAACAACAACAACAACAACACACAGCCCGGCGTCTCCATCGATCGATAAACAAAACAAACACACAACGCCCTCTCTCGCGCGCGCGCGCACGCACACACACACACACACACACACACACACACACACACACACACAGCCACAAGACCCGCTTCCTTTCCTTTCTCCCAGTCACGTCACGTCAGTCAAACGCAAACGAAATGAAGAATGAAAGAAACAAGGCAGGCAGGCAACACACGCAGCAACAACACAGACTCTTTCGCACTTTTCAATTTCCGAACAGTGTGGTGGCCCTGAAAAGGGCCGTTTTCGTCTCTCCCACGGCCGCGGGAAGGCCAACGCGGCACAGCACACCGGCTGCGACGCGCCTAACCGCCGAAACCGTACAGGGTGCGCCCCTGCCTCTTCAGGGCGTACACCACGTCCATGGCCGTCACAGTCTTGCGCTTGGCGTGCTCAGTGTACGTCACCGCGTCGCGGATCACGTTCTCCAGGAACACCTTCAGCACTCCGCGGGTCTCCTCGTAGATCAGACCAGAGATGCGCTTCACGCCGCCCCTGCGAGCCAGGCGGCGGATCGCGGGCTTCGTGATGCCCTGGATGTTGTCGCGCAACACCTTGCGGTGCCGCTTGGCGCCACCCTTGCCGAGCCCCTTTCCTCCCTTGCCGCGGCCAGTCATCTCTTCTAAATCCTCAAAAAGCTCAAGGCAAGCAAAGCGTCTGCTGCAGCGGCTGGCTCCTCACCCGGCGCTAGCGAGTCGGCTACGGTCTGCGCCCGGCGCACGCGCCAGCCCCCCTATATAGACTCTGGCCCGCCCTCCCCCCACCACGCGCAACCGAGGGCATATAAGCGCACCACGGTGGCTGGCGCGCGCCCGTGTCGTCAAGGCAGCACCCGACGCAGCACCTCGCTCGCCTCCACGCCGCTCCGCTAACCGCTACCGCTATGGCCCGCACAAAGCAAACGGCCCGCAAGTCCACCGGCGGAAAGGCGCCGCGCAAACAGCTCGCCACCAAGGCGGCGAGGAAGAGCGCGCCCGCCACCGGCGGCGTCAAGAAGCCCCACCGCTACAGGCCGGGCACCGTCGCCCTGCGAGAAATCAGGCGCTACCAGAAGAGCACAGAGCTGCTCATCCGCAAGCTGCCATTCCAGCGCCTAGTGCGCGAGATCGCCCAGGACTTCAAGACCGACCTGCGCTTCCAGAGCTCCGCGGTCATGGCCCTGCAGGAGGCCAGCGAGGCCTACCTCGTCGGCCTCTTCGAAGACACCAACCTGTGCGCAATCCACGCCAAGCGCGTCACCATCATGCCCAAGGACATCCAGCTCGCGCGCCGCATCCGCGGCGAGCGCGCCTAAACACCGCGCCAGCCGCTGGGCACCGCCCACGCACGCAACAAACAAAACGGCCCTTTTAAGGGCCACTAACATCACTCCGTCGCGAGCAAACTTTGTCGGTCGCCTCTCGCCCCACAACCACAGAACCAAAGACAAAACACCACTTCCACTTCCCGTCCGTCCGCCACAGCCGCTCTCCCCTGCCAGCTTGCTGGCGCGCGCAACAATCAACATCATGCCTCCCCGGCGCGGCGCTCAAAGCGCACAATACCCATCGGCCGACGCCGTCAACCACACGGCCGGCCGCCGCTTCGTTTCGAAAAGAAAACGAAACAAAAAGCCAGGCACGTCCAACGCCACCGACCCTTTCCACATCTCAACGTCCCCCGCCCCCGTTGCAAGAACACACACACAAGACAAGACACATCCGAGAAGACGGCAGGCAGGCCAACCAAAGTATTCAAACAACATGACACAAAACCAACCGTCGGCCGGCCGCGACCAAAAAAAAAAAACGGCGACAATCAACCGCAACGACAAAACCGCTACCGCCGCCCGCACCCGCCACCGACCCCCCCCCCGCAATCCAACCACCACGGCACGCAAACAGTATCCACACACGGGCATACAGAAACGCCAGACGACACAACCACACCGCAACACAAACACGACAATCAAAACCTTCCCGACGTGCTTTGATGGCCCTGAGAAGGGCCGTTTTGGGCCGCGCGTCTGTTGCGCGCCACTAGACGACGGGGACGGGGGGTGCGGACGACGGAGTCAACCGCCAACCCTTCCTTTCCCATTCCTCTCTACTTCTTCTTCTTGGGCGAAGCCTTCGCCTTAGACGGCGTCGTCGCCTTCTTCGGGCGCGGCGCCTTCGGCTTCTTCGTCGGAACCTTGGCGGCCTTCTTCGCCTTCGACGGCGACTTGGCCTTGGCCGGCTTGGCAGCAGCCGCCTTCTTCGCACCGGCGGGAGCGGCCGACGCCGCAGACGCCTTCTTGGCGGCGCCCGCCTTCCGACCAGTCGCCGCCTTCACGCCACCAGCCTTCTTTGCGCCGGCCGCACGGGCGCCCTTCTTCTCCTTGCTGGCCGGAGCGGCGCGCTTCTTCTTGGCACCGCCAGCACGAGCCTTGCCGCCCTCAGCCGCCCCGCCGCCGGCGCCGGCAAGCTTGAAAGAGCCGGACGCGCCCTTCCCCTTCGTCTGCACCAGCTCGCCCGCCACCACGGCCGACTTGAGGTACTTCTTGATAAACGGCGCCAGCTTCTCCGCGTCCAGCTTGTAGTGCGCGGCAATGTACTTCTTGATCGCCTGCAGCGACGATCCGCCGCGCTCCTTCAGACTCTTGATGGCGGCCGTCACCATCTCAGAGGTGCGCGGGTGCGCAGGCTTGGCGCGCGGCTTCTTCGCAGACGACGCAGACTTTGCCTTCTTCGTAGTGCCGGTGGCGGCGGGTGCCGCAGCAGTCTCGTTCGTAGCCGCCTGATCTGCCATTTCGACGACGCGCGTTAACACACAGCGAGCAGCGAGAGCGAGAGGAGACACGCAGCGAGCGGAGCGCACAGCAGAGGAATAGCCGCCTCGACGCACAGGCCCAGCCAGTGTCGCGGGCGGGCGCGGACGGCCGAGAGAGCGGCCGCCACTCTGCGCGCCGCCGCGCCGCGCCTCCCGCGCTTGCTACCGCCCAACGTCCGACAGCCTGTGCGGAGCAGCCCCACACCTGCGCCACAACCACCCGCGCCTTTCAAACCACCGAGGATGGGGCTACACACAGCCACACCACAGTCGCCAACCAGTCGCCACGGCAGCGCCGCAAACCACGGCCAAACTGCAGCCACCGCGCGCTACAGCCTGGGTCGGCCCGCCGAGAATCGCCGCCCACGCCCAAATGCCGCCCCCACAGCCCCAGCCGGCGACCGGCCACAATGGCCAAACCTTCGGCAAAAGCCCCGCACCGTCGCCGCGGCAGCCCGGCCAGCGCGGCCGGCGCCACAGCCACACAAGCGGAGGCGTGCGGCGATGACGGCCGTGCAAACGCACCTCCGCCGCCCCATCGCCCTCCCACCGTTTCCCGATCGGCCCGCAGCCGTCGGGCCACGTCCTCCTCCTCTCGCCCGCCAACATTCACAGCCCTTTCGTTCGTTTCCCAACAATTTCAATTGTGCCCGCCGCAAAAACGGGCGCCGCCTGCAAAGCAACATGCTCCGCCGGAGCGCCCCTCGCCGCTTACGAGCCAACCCCTCGCCCGAGGCAAACCCGAAATCCGCAACTACAGACCAACCCAATCTGCCGTCAGCACACACGACAGCCAACATCACGCGTTACGAGTTAGACATTAGGTTCACACGTCTCGGTTAGGTTCGGTGGACGTGGGTTAGGTTAAGGGCACTTGGGTTAGGTTAAGCATTCAAAACACACGTCAGGCGTCAGAGGTTAGGTTAGGTTACGTTACATTAAGGTTAGGTTAGGGGCACCTCGGTTAGGTTAAGGGTCGGTGTTAGGTTAAGCGTCAAACTTAGGTTAAGCATTCAAACACACGTCGGGCGTCAGAGGTTAGGTTAGGTTAGGTTAGGTTAAGGCCACTTGGGTTAGGTTAAGCCTCAAACTTAGGTTAAGCATTCAAACACACGTCGGGCGTCAGGTGGCCGCAGCAGCCGCACCTACCTACCCACCCACCTCACGGCCGGACAGCTTGGCTTACTTGGCGCTGAGGCTGACCTCACCGCACCTCACGCTACGCAACGCTACAGGTTCGGTTCGCTCAGCTTAGGCTTAGAGCTTAAGCGCCCAGGTCGGATTACGACGTTGGTTCACCTTCGGGCGCCACACTTTGGGTGTAAAGGTCGCGTCGGGTCGTCGGCACGCCGCAAAAACAAAAGCGAAGCCACAGGACAACGCCGACAAACGGGCAGCACGACCACGACCAGATACCGAGACACACGGACCACCCACCGGCCAAAGGGCACCAAACAACAAACCAGAGCACCACGTGTCGACCAGAGCAACCCGCCGCTCACGCGACGTGGCTGGCACCGAAGGGCCGCCGCAACTGCGCTTTCCGCGCCGGGCCGGATGCACGTGCGGCAACACCACCACCGCACACAGCCGCTGTTCAACATCAACCAACAACACGCCGCGGTCGCAGCCTCAACGCCAGCACACGTTTGCACCACCATTCACACGCACCGCACAAACAGCTGTCGCCGACAACACAAACACACCGCAACGACGCCGCCGCCCCTACTTGTGCCGGCCACCCACCCCACCGACGGCGCACCTGTCGCCGGCCGGCAGTCGACACGGGAAACGCACACCGCCACTTCGCTCGCGCGCACGCCACCAACCAGTCGTCGTCTCCAAAACAACAAACAAACAAACATAGGGCAGGCAACAAATCGCCTCGCACGAACCGTCCACAAAACTATCAAAGCACAGCCTCTGGCTAACGGCCACGACGCAGCGGCACGCTGCTCCTTTCCCCGCCCCCACTCGATTCACGAAGGCACGCGACACCGCCAACGACGGCCTCGCTTCCCGCAACCGACACCTTTCCGCCACTACGCACAGCCGCACCCGACGCCCGTGCCAACGACACAACTACTGCACTATCCACCGCCGCCTCCCCCTTCCCGTCGTACACACACACAGCCAGCCAGCCAGCCAGCCAGCCAAAACCACACCAACGACCCAAACATGCACGTGCAACGGCACACCCCAACCAGTCAACGTCGACAACCACACGCACGGCTCGAAACCGGCGCCCTTCCACGTTGCCATCAAGCTACACACAAGACACAAGGAACCAACAACAGCAAGCCTGCCCGCCCGCCCCACTCTCACGCCGCAAAAAGCACACCGAAACCGCCAAACGCACATTCCCATCGCACCGACACCGACCGGCTCGCTACCACCACACCTCTCGGCAGCCGTTTCGCAAACATGACACGGCGCGACATGACATCACGACCAACTCTCCTCTCCAGACGCCTTCGGCCGGAGCACAACGCCGCCAATTCGCCACACACACACACACACACACACACACAGTCGACAGGCGCCCGCCCGCCCGCCCTGCACGACGCCGCGCAGCAAAGGCGCCCGCAAACACATACCTCTCCTCTCTCTCGGCCGCCCGACGCGCCAACCGCCACACCGCCAGCCACTCGCAATTGTGCACTGCCGCCAGCCACACGTCCAACACGCGCGCCGCCTCCGGCCACCCGCCAGGGGGCGCTCACGTCCGCGACAACAGCGCGGCCCGCCGGGCCAAACCGAACCGAGCCGAGCCGCCCGCCGCTGCTCTGCACATCTTCCTGCGCGCATCAACAAAACGAGGCAAGCGAGCACACCCCGTCACAACGCCACATCACGCAAATGCCGTGCCGACCTCTTGTGTCTACCGCCTAAATTGCACTCACTCACCAGCCGCCCCTTCTTCTTCTTCCTACCTATCTATCTGTGCGTCTGTGTCGGTCCGCGCGTGACGCCTCTCAACATCCGCCGTCGCCGTCCCCGTCCCCGTTTCCGCCCCAATGCCATCGTCGCGCCGCCTCCTCCTCCTCCTCCGCCCCTGTCCGGCCCGCACCACACCATACACCGCTGCTTGTCCCGGCCGTTGCCACCAAAGGCGCCTACCGCAAACGCGCCACGCCGCAGCCCCGTGCGTGCATCTCCGTGCCGACGCTGCCTCTCTGCCCTCCCGCACGCACTCGACCGACCGACATGCACTGCGTCGACGGCCTCGACAACACAGTCTCTGGCTCCGCACTGCGTCTTCCGGTACGCGCGCTGAAACACGTATGTACTCATTACCAGCGATGGCGAGGCACGACACAATCTCTGACCAGAGCGTTTCTTATCGTCGCTAGTCTGCGCCACACGACACTAGTAGCACGTAGCGGGTCGGCAGGAACAGTTGTCATCTATATGTGGCGGGTCGGGAGAGGTAGTAGTCAGTCGACAGTATTAGCGAGTGGACGGTTGTACTGAGCGGGCGGCGGCGTGCTCTTCTCGCGACTCTGGTCTCCGTTCGGGACGATGCATACTGTTATTACAGGTAAGGTAATGAAGCTGCATTGCGCAAATCTAATACTGTATGTCAATTGTAACTATTTTCTTCACAACAAAATGCCCCAATAATACTTTGTTTCCAAACAAACTTTTTTAAAGTACAACCATTCATTTCCATTTAAATAATATTTCCTACGCATTTCCTCCAACAATCAAAATTAAATGTGAGCCGGCATTCATTGCACGACGCTGTGTACAGGTATCTACAGTTAAGAGCACATATAGATGCAGTTTGTTTTTTCTCTTTTGTCTTTTTTGTTTTTTTTTTTTTTTTTTTTTGACGTAACGATCTTTTGCTCTTTTTATTCTAATTTGTACGTACGCTGTTTGTTTAGATTTTTATATTGGTAATGCCACGTAGCGCTCCGCGTGAAAATCACTGCCTGTGCTGTGTGCAGTCTGTGGCTAGTTTGCATTGTTGTTGTCATGAACTGCTATAGCTGGATGTGAACAGCGCGTAGCGTTGCGCAGTTAGGGGTGAGCCGCCAGCACTGGTGCATGTGAGGACAGAGATGGCGGACGTTTCAAATTACATATATTATGACTGGTGATGATATTAAGGGTAAATACATTGTTTGTTGTTCTCTATTAAACATCTTTACTTTGCTAACTATCCCTATCGGTAGTTAGTGCCCTCCGTAGTTTGGAATCTCTTATTTAGCTGGCAGCAGTGGTGCTCGCTGTATTGCAGTAGTTCGAGTAATGAAGATTTTTGTGAGGTAAGTGATTTCCGACAGGTGTACTTTAATGTTACTCAGGGCCATTCTTTTGCAGGGATCTTTGATAGTCAGATTGCGTTGCGCTCAAAATATTGTGTGTCAGTTTAAGCACAGTTTTGTATACATTGTTGTTCAAAGGGGGGCGTTTCAGAATACACAGGGCCGAAGGTCAGCCAGCGCTGCCCTTACAACGTTTATCGGGTTTTCAATTATGTCTGTTGAGATGTTCATGGTTCATTATTTCCATTCATCATATTATCGCGCGTTTCTCATCAATCTTCGTTCGTTCATTTTCTAGGGACGTTAACAACATTCTGGCACATTTTTATCATCATTCACTCACTCACTCACTCACTCACTCACTCACTCACTTACTTACGACTATTTGTGCGGGGAGGTTACACTTGGGTCCATTTCCATTTACATTCAATGTTGATAGACGCCTTTTTTTTTTTGTTGTTGTTTTGTTGCTGGCAGGTTACAAAGGGCCTCATTTTATGTTGGTTGCAGCAGCGTTTTTCTCCTTCTTCTAGCGTTTTCCCCGCCCCCGCCCCTCCCGCATCCCTCGGTCTCACCACGTTCACTGACAGCCGCGTCTGCGGCTACACCACAACGGCCCCCTCCCGGCAACCCATTCGTTTTCTCTTCTTTTGCACAAAAACAACGCCGCACGCGCCAGCCGAGCGCAGCGCAAGCCACCCACACCGCGCCCCTCCCCGTCTTTATAGCCTCCGCGTCTTGTTTTCTTCGTTTGCCCCCTCCCATCTCCCGAATGCCATGCCATGCCATGCCAGCAGCGTTACGCGTGCCCCTCCCCTGTCCACACACTACCGCGAAACGAACAGCCTTCCGGGCCACATGCAGGGCACGCCCACCGCCATTCCCGGACGCAATTCTCAAAACAACACACACACACACACACACACACACAATGGCTTTGCACACGAACATAGACGGCACGGGCACTGTCGTACATTCTTCCTCAGAACCATCTCAACGAACGTTACGTTACATACACATCCGGGAAAGCAAAGCAACGCAACGCACAATTCAGCCGTCAAAGGTAACGTTCACCACGGCAGACACTTGCCGCCGCGCCGTTACGCGCATTTCAGTGCGGCTACAATACACCTCCGACACGGGAACGTTCCGTTGCTCTACACTGCGTTTCTCCGTTTTGTTTGGTTTTTTTTCCGTTTTCTCTCTCTCTCTCTCTCTCTCTCTATATATATATTTGTTTTTTCCCCTCTGTCCTTTCCTCCACCATTCTCTCCTCACGTTCTGCCCAGACATTCGACCGATCAGAGGTTCGTTCACCTTTCGGTAACCGTTCTCAGCGCGACGGTGTACCAACGGTATGACGGTATGACGGTATGACGGGTGTTCAAGACGTCCGGTGTACCGCGCCGATCGACAGTTTCCAGAGGCGACGGATCGGACCACATCACCGACATACACACAAACACGTGTACGCACATTCGCCAAAGCGACCGTCGTCTTCTAGCGTCGCGCTTACTCTACTGTACTGCACTGGACACGCGAGCATGCATCTTCAATGACGACGTCGGTGTGCGTGCGTCGTACGCACACAAGCAGACACAGTCGGTCAGACACGACTATCGAAATCAGAGTCGGGGGAAAGGTACATATCATCGTGCGTGTCGCCCGTACAATGCAATACACAGTGGTGTGTCTCAATGCGCGTTCACATTTAAACGTCACTCACACGCCTCCACGCTGCATTTACAGACACATTTCACCCTCGCCATATATGGCGTGCAAACCGACCCGCAAACGGCCGTCGTTACACACTGACATTCCCAACAATCGCGTGTCGTTTCCACCCGTCACGTAACTAACCGGCACCTCCATCCAAAGGGCACATCACCGATCGCACTTCCCCCCCCCCCCCTCGCAGACAACGACTTGTGCGCACGTGCCTCCATTCCACGTCACACCGTGGCCGCACCCCGCAACACGCGACACGCGACGCGCCCCATAAACAATCAAATTATTCATCGCATCGGCCACCCCACCCCGTCGCGTCGCAACCAAAGCGGTAGCTATTGCCACCGTCCACCCACTCACACACAAAACAAAACAAAAACAACAACAACAACAATTCCGCCCTTCCCGCAAAGGCCATTTGGTGGCCCTGAAAAGGGCCGTTTTGCCGCTCTCGCAACGGAGGATCTCCTTCCATTCCAGAGCCACCTCCTTACTTGGAGCTCGTGTACTTGGTCACCGCCTTCGTGCCCTCGCTCACGGCGTGCTTGGCCAGCTCGCCAGGCAGCAACAGCCGCACAGCGGTCTGGATCTCGCGGGACGTGATGGTCGAGCGCTTGTTGTAGTGCGCCAGGCGAGACGCCTCGGCCGCGATGCGCTCGAAAATGTCGTTCACGAAGCTGTTCATGATGCTCATCGCCTTCGACGAGATGCCCGTGTCAGGGTGCACCTGCTTCAGCACCTTGTAGATGTAGATGGCATAGCTCTCCTTCCTCTTGCGCTTCTTCTTCTTGTCGCCCTTCGAAATGTTCTTCTGCGCCTTGCCAGCCTTCTTGGCGGCCTTCCCGCTAGTCTTGGGCGGCATCGCAAACAAACAAGAACGTACGGCAGCAACACCAGCAGCAAGCGCTCCGCTCTAGTCAGCGTCTCCCCACACAGTGGCACCCAGCGCGCCCCGCCGCCGCACCTTTACCAGCTCGCCCCGTTGCGGCCGCCGACCAATGGGCCGCGAGCGCAACCGGCCGCCGCACCCGAGAGCATAAAGGACCCCCACCCCTGGCGGCGCCGCCACTCCGCTGCTCGACTCGCTGCGGCTCGCACCGTCCTTCGTCTCGTCTCGTTTTTTTACACCACAGCGCATCGCCATGTCCGGACGCGGAAAGGGAGGCAAAGTCAAGGGCAAGTCAAAGTCCCGCTCAAGCAGGGCCGGGCTCCAGTTCCCGGTCGGCAGAATCCACCGCCTCCTGCGCAAGGGAAACTACGCCGAGCGCGTCGGCGCCGGGGCGCCCGTCTACCTCGCCGCCGTCATGGAGTACCTCGCGGCTGAGGTGCTCGAGCTGGCCGGAAACGCGGCCCGCGACAACAAGAAGACGCGCATCATCCCGCGCCACCTGCAGCTTGCCATCCGCAACGACGAGGAGCTCAACAAGCTCCTGTCGGGCGTCACCATCGCACAGGGTGGTGTCCTGCCCAACATCCAGGCCGTCCTGCTGCCAAAGAAGACCGAGAAGAAGGCCTAAACAGAGAGGCCAGGCAATCGGCACGCGGACCCGCCGCCCAGCAGCGCTGCGTGCTCCCCTGCACGCAACGCGCTTTGCCGGCCCGGCTCGGCTCACAACAATCGGCCCTTTTCAGGGCCACCACACAAACCTACGTCCAAAGCAAAATTTCAGTCGTCCTCGCCGCGCTTTGCTTTACTTTACTTTACTTTAACTTAACTTCACTTCCACAGCCGCCGCCGGCAAGAAGACCATACCAACTGCTACGATTGCAGGGGCAGATATTCTGCGAGGTACCTCGGTGTCACGCCTGACATCGAAGTGTCACATAGGGCAACTTGGCACAAACGCTCACGCCAGGATGCAGATCCTGTACCCCTGTTCCCTCGACCCCGCAACAGGGGTAGCGATACTGGAAATATGCGCGCCCTCTATAGGGGCTATGCAGCCAGGTCGACGATGCATCGCCTACAGAAGGGTCCAAAGCAGAGCGCTCTACGACGGGCCTTACACGTCCCCGCGGCAGACCTGCCTACAACCACCCACAACACGATTCCGCGCCCTGGCAGAAGCGTTCTACGCCACCGCGCGGAATTCAGAAAATGACTATTACGTCTTGACCCTTGGGCAATATGAACACCACAGGGACAGATGTGCAAGACCCGAGTCGCTACTCCAGCAGTAGCACAAACAGAACACATAATCACTCTCAACAAACAGCAACGTCCGAAAAAGCACACTACCAAAGATAAGAACAACACACAGAAAAGAGGAGCAAATGTCCACAGGCGACAATAACCTCCACCAACTCCCCCTCTAACGGTAGAGGACTAAAGGAAAGAGAGAAGAACAACAAGAAGAGCCGCCGCCATCTTGTCGTCCACAGCCCGTGTGGCCACACACACGTTTCTCTTTTGTTTTTCGTTTGCCTCAAGCACCTCCACGCACGCACAGTCGCCTTCCAAACGACAACGACAGCAATAATCACCAACTGTTAAACGAGCGTGTCGACACACCGCCCTCCACTCCCGCGCGCCCCATACAAACGAAACAGCTGATCCGGCCGCCTATGGGCACGCCTTGCCTCGGCAACTCCAACGCCGCCGCAAACACACAGCCAAAACCACGCAAATATTCACCGCCTCTCGCACAACAACAACAACAACAACAACAACAACACACAGCCCGGCGTCTCCATCGATCGATAAACAAAACAAACACACAACGCCCTCTCTCGCGCGCGCGCGCACGCACACACACACACACACACACACACACACACACACACACACACAGCCACAAGACCCGCTTCCTTTCCTTTCTCCCAGTCACGTCACGTCAGTCAAACGCAAACGAAATGAAGAATGAAAGAAACAAGGCAGGCAGGCAACACACGCAGCAACAACACAGACTCTTTCGCACTTTTCAATTTCCGAACAGTGTGGTGGCCCTGAAAAGGGCCGTTTTCGTCTCTCCCACGGCCGCGGGAAGGCCAACGCGGCACAGCACACCGGCTGCGACGCGCCTAACCGCCGAAACCGTACAGGGTGCGCCCCTGCCTCTTCAGGGCGTACACCACGTCCATGGCCGTCACAGTCTTGCGCTTGGCGTGCTCAGTGTACGTCACCGCGTCGCGGATCACGTTCTCCAGGAACACCTTCAGCACTCCGCGGGTCTCCTCGTAGATCAGACCAGAGATGCGCTTCACGCCGCCCCTGCGAGCCAGGCGGCGGATCGCGGGCTTCGTGATGCCCTGGATGTTGTCGCGCAACACCTTGCGGTGCCGCTTGGCGCCACCCTTGCCGAGCCCCTTTCCTCCCTTGCCGCGGCCAGTCATCTCTTCTAAATCCTCAAAAAGCTCAAGGCAAGCAAAGCGTCTGCTGCAGCGGCTGGCTCCTCACCCGGCGCTAGCGAGTCGGCTACGGTCTGCGCCCGGCGCACGCGCCAGCCCCCCTATATAGACTCTGGCCCGCCCTCCCCCCACCACGCGCAACCGAGGGCATATAAGCGCACCACGGTGGCTGGCGCGCGCCCGTGTCGTCAAGGCAGCACCCGACGCAGCACCTCGCTCGCCTCCACGCCGCTCCGCTAACCGCTACCGCTATGGCCCGCACAAAGCAAACGGCCCGCAAGTCCACCGGCGGAAAGGCGCCGCGCAAACAGCTCGCCACCAAGGCGGCGAGGAAGAGCGCGCCCGCCACCGGCGGCGTCAAGAAGCCCCACCGCTACAGGCCGGGCACCGTCGCCCTGCGAGAAATCAGGCGCTACCAGAAGAGCACAGAGCTGCTCATCCGCAAGCTGCCATTCCAGCGCCTAGTGCGCGAGATCGCCCAGGACTTCAAGACCGACCTGCGCTTCCAGAGCTCCGCGGTCATGGCCCTGCAGGAGGCCAGCGAGGCCTACCTCGTCGGCCTCTTCGAAGACACCAACCTGTGCGCAATCCACGCCAAGCGCGTCACCATCATGCCCAAGGACATCCAGCTCGCGCGCCGCATCCGCGGCGAGCGCGCCTAAACACCGCGCCAGCCGCTGGGCACCGCCCACGCACGCAACAAACAAAACGGCCCTTTTAAGGGCCACTAACATCACTCCGTCGCGAGCAAACTTTGTCGGTCGCCTCTCGCCCCACAACCACAGAACCAAAGACAAAACACCACTTCC